>NC_092136.1:110876696-111169196 GCF_043159975.1 Macaca nemestrina | reverse complement strand
CCAACTCCTGCCCCTACCCCCATTGGAGATTTCTCTTACTTTCTGCTAGCTCAACAACTCACTAAAATTTGTATTATGCAAGATACAGTTTTGTTGTGGGAGAGCTCTTCTCACCCCCATACCAGAATTGAATCTGTAAATATTGAGCCCAGATGTAGATACCGTCCTGGTTTTAACACAGCACAAAAGCTTTTATTTTTCCATGACTTCCAACATTTTCCAGCAGAGATCTAAATTATAACAGAAGTAATTCATAAGCACTTACTTATAGTAATTTCATAAACACACTGTGAGCCATTGCTATGGTCAACTGTGCTATCTGTATCATCTCATTTAATTCTCATGACCACCCCAGAAGATCAGTAATATTATTCTCATTTTGCCAATGAGGGAAGCTAAGCATAGAGAGAATAACCTGATTTCCCTTCTAGGAGAGGATTGGTTGTGGCGATGGTAGTAGTGGGTGGAATTAGACAAGAGCCTTTCTGATATCCGAGCCTGTGTCTTAACCACCACACCAGTCTGCTTTGGAAGCATTTTAGTAATTCAACAGTTAAAAATAGAAAAGCATCCTAGTTTGAAAAAATTTAGTATAATGGAGACTTACGGACATCCAGAGAGATCATATAATTATATAAAAGCTCACAAGGAGGATTGGGTGGGATACTTTCCTGTCTGTCTGTCTGTCTCTCTCTCTCTTTCTTTCACACACACACACACGCACACACACACATACACATCCTTAATCCTTTGAGTGACATTCTACTTTTGAAGGGGTCAGCTTTATTGAGATATAATTTACATATAATAAAATTCACAAAATTTAAGGGTACAATTTGATGAATTTTGGCAAAATTTGATGAACACTTGTGACCTACCACCACAATCATGATGTAAAACATTCTCATCAGACTAGTCAGTTTATAGCTATAATTAGTGCTGCCTGCTCTGTGGTGACCTGGGAAATATTTTGATGGATAAACACAAACGTCAATGATAATGGACCTCTTCAGTTGGTATCACAGACCTTAGAAGACTCCTAAAGGGCCTGCATGGGGTTGGGAAGAAGGTCACTGGGAAGATATCAGAGCTGCCACTTGCTTCTCCATCCCATTTCCAGATGTCACCAGTCAGGAGAGAAAAGCCTGAAACAGGGTCTTTCAGCATGTGCAGTCATTGTCATTTCCTATGTGAAGGGAAATCTTCCATTTTTTTGCTTGGTTCAATATATTGTATTCACACAGTTGTCTCTTATCCTGCAAATCCTCCAGAAGTAACATTGAAATTAATATTGAAGAGCCCATAACTTTTGACCAAGCGAGATGGTATATAATTTTGATTTTGCATACTGCAAACAACAGGATCCTGCAATGCCAGCTAGCCAAATTTAGAGGTTTATATTTGAATGAAATTTGCCAGCCTGCAACTTCCTGCAGCTAACACGGCAGCCTCACAGCTGCCCCCAAAGCCCCTCCATGAAAATGAGTTAATTTGAACTAATAGGTCACCAAGGTAATAAAGTGATAAGATTAGGAGTTTCCCTTGAGTACATTTATAGTCATTTTATGATCCTATAATATTTTTAGGTGTCAACCTAGTTGAAGGACATATTGAAATGTACTAAGGAGGTGATGTCTGACTAGCATGCCATGTTCATGCTGCCGTATACTTTTTTTTTTGAGACGGAGTCTGGCTCTGTCGCCCAGGCTGGAGTGCAGTGGCCGGATCTCAGCTCACTGCAAGTTCCGCCTCCCGGGTTTACGCCATTCTTCTGCCTCAGCCTCCCGAGTAGCTGGGACTACACGTATACTTTTATTTCTTAATTCAAATTGAGATAAAATTTAGTTTAGAAAATGAGTCTTCAAACTTAAAAATATTGCTACTCATGCTTAAGTAATAATAATCATAGCCACTTGTGAATAGATGGTATCTCTCTTTGAGACATTCATAGTATTTTATACATTTATATTTTCATTGTCGTCATTTCTATGGTTGTGAGACAGGTGGAGCTGATGATATTATATTCAACATTCTGACACCACATTTTAATGTCTACATTTAGATCCACCACAGGTCATATGGTTTTCCTCCAACTTCGGAATTAAAGGAAGGTTAATGCCGGATGTTAACACAGTTAGTCTTTAAATGGGCACTGATGTTATGTTGGAATATCTCGCCAGGAAAAAAATACGGGTACAGAGATTTACATGTCTTAGTTAACAGGAAAAGTGTATGGTAGAACCAGGGGCATTTCGGTTGGTGTGAAATATTGTGTGTAGGCTAAACTATCTCAAACATATTCTTATAAATCGTATTACGTTGGCAAAGTTTGAAACAGGTTTTGATTTATAGGCCACTTACCTGAGTTATATATTGTAAATAAGAAAAATAATCTATAATTGTAAAGAAGAAAAATAATCTATAATCAATATCAACTACAGATGTAAGCCTCTACTATGCGTCAGAAAAGGGGCAAGTCAATGTGTGGAGGATTTGAATTGGGTGCTGAAGGATGAGAGGATGCAGAGAGGAGAAAGGAAGCTCCCAGGAAGGAGGAATTTTGTGAACCAAACACAAGGTGGCAAAGCACAGCTCTTCTTCAGGAAATAATAAGCAAGTTGGCTTGTCTAGAGCAGAAGTTTCATTTCATTCATTCTATTAAAATTTATTCTGTGCCTACTCTGCACCAGGATTGTGGTAGTTTCCAGAAATACAAAGAGGAGTAAGACATAGATTCTATTCTTGACAGCACACAGTTTCATAGCAAAAACAGGTGCATAAATATATATGTAATTAGTGCAATAATAGAAATAAGGGTTGTGGTTGAGAAGACTAGCATTTCCTGGTGCCTACTTCCTGCCAGACTCTGTGTCAGGCACTTTACATATGTTAGTTTGTCTGTGTGATAATTTTTAGTGACAACTAATGTCTGGGTTCTTTACGTACTCTGCAGAGTGTGAGATGATTTACATGCATTATTTCATTAGATCATCACCATTAACCAATGAGATAGATTGTTATAAGTTATAATCCCTAGCTTATTGATTAGAAAACTAATAGATACTTCTGAAGGATTTGTCCAAGCTCACAAGACTGCTAAGTGACATAGCCTGAATTCTAAATGTGATTTAGTGCAGGTATGGGGGTGGGGGCAGGGATGAAGGTTGGGAGGTGATGGGGTGATTTACTGTCTTGGGGGAATGTGATTTAGTACATCAAAACATAGGTGATATCTGAGCCTGGGTTTGAAGGCTAGAGAAAGGGAAATTAGTTTAAGGGGTATTGTTGCTGGAGAGAGAAATAAAGGCTCAAATGTGAGGAGCTGCATGTCACATACCTGGAAATGTGGGCAGGAAATGTGACGACAAGAAAGCTGAAGAGAAGCTGGAGGAAGATGCAGGAACCAGGTTATAAAGTTCTTCTTCTTCTTCTTTTTTTTTTTAGACGGAATTTCACTCTTGTTGCCCAGGCTGGAGTGCAATGGCACAATCTCGGCTCACTGCAACCACTGCCTCCTGGGTTCAAGCGATTCTCTAGCCTCAGCCTCCCAAGTAGCTGGGATTATAGGCACCATTAACCATGCCCGGCTAATTTTTTTTTGTATTTAGCAGAGACGGGGTTTCACCATGTTGGTCAGGCTGGTCTAGAACTCCTGATCCTAGGTGATCCACCCACCTTGGCCTCCCAAAGGGTTGGGATTACAGGTGTGAGCCATCGCGCCAGGACTTTTCTGTGCTAGGCACAGTGGTTCATGCTTGTAATCCCAGCACTTTGGGAGGTGGAGGCAGGAGGATCCCTTGAGCCCAGCTCGAGGCACGATCCTGGCTCACTGCAACCTCTGCCTCCCGGGTTCAAGTGATTCTCCCGCCACAACCTCTTGAGTAGCTGGAATTACAGGCACCCACCACTATGTCCAACTAATTTTCATATTTTTAGTAGAGATGGGGTTTCACCATGTTGGCCAGGCTGGTCTCAAACTCCTGATCCACCCGCCTCGGCCTCCCAAAGTGTTGAGATTACAGGCGTGAGCCACCGCGCCCGGCCCAGAACTGTCTTAGCAGTATAGACATGGTGAAAATGATGCTCGAGGGAATTTAATCGGGTGCTAAAATGACAGGTTGGAAATGACTGGTGGGGTGAGCGCATGGGCTATTGTAGGTGAATAGAACCCAGTGATGAGGGTCTGATGGCCCTCAGTAGGGCTGGGATTTCAAAAGGCCAGCAGGTGCCATTTGGCATCCTTTTAGAGGATTATCAACAAGGGCTGCTACTTTCCCATAGGTGCTAAGGACTGCTGGCCACCTGTCCTGGATGCTGCACAATTTCCGGGGCTCTCTTCCTCTTTTCTTTGTTATCACCAACCTTCCTGCTGATACCTGTATGAGAGGTGGCTGGCAGGTCTTCCTCATACTGACATATTTACAAAGGAAAAAACCCTACTTTTTATATGATTGAATTTAATGGGACATGGTATAGGCCTAATTCTAAGGCCAAGAAGAATTTTTGACTGAGGAGGGAATATTGAAATATATATCCTCAAAAGCATTTACCTGTGTCTACAAAGCCTAGGTTATAGGGGATTTATCTTACAAAGAAAGAGTTCATCTGGTTTTGTACACCCTGTCTCCATTATCACCAGCCTCAGGTGACAGTAGGGGCTGTTACTGACATAAAAAGATTAAGTGATTTGCTCAAGGTTTTCAAATGTATAGGGGTAAAATGAAGACTAAAAACCATGTTTAAATTCTCTCCCAAGAAGGGATTTTGCCACAAAAACATTAATTTATGCATTTTTGGAATAGTGCATGTAATTATCTAACAAATTTTGATATTCATTAATTTGTTGGTGCGACAACTTAATTTCTCTTTAATAAAATGCCATAGCAAATTTTCTGGAAGAATTTACTTGAAACTCACTGGGGTGGCCCTTGGGATGTAGAACAAGAGAACTAGGGACAGGGAAGACTTTAGTGAGCTTCTGCTTTTCACTTTAACTCTTGTTCTGCCTGAAATTTTACATTGAATTTCTTTTGTAATTAAGGCAACTATTTAACAAAAATTAATAAATAGACTTTAGGTCATATATTTATTGTAAATCTCAAATCTTTTGAAAACTGTGATGTCAAGTGTCTTCAATTGCGGGGATATAAACTATTTTATGTCATTTGGAAAGGTCAGATGGTTGCAGAATTCCCATTTTCATATAGTTTCTTAAAGTTTTACTGTTAAAACTCTCCTGCTTGGCACAAAATAATGTCCAGGCTGTCTCTATGAGAAAGTGATTTCTGTTGCCTAAGTTACAAAATGAAACACATTTTTTACCCCTGGATCTTGGCATGCCTTTGGAATGCTATTTGTATTTATGTAGCTAAGTTGGAACAACAGGAGTCACTGAGAGGCACTTTGGTCAGAACAGAATCTGCAGAACTTCAGCCCTGCCAGATGGACTTGCTGCGGCTGTTCCGCTGCAAAAACTGATTATTTTTGCAAGCTGCATGAAAGAATTCACCACCAGGAATTATTTTAAATTTTATGACATTAAAAAAAAGCCTGCAGAACCAATACAGCAGCTGAAAAAATAAGTTGCTTGCAAAAGGTTTGCCTTTATTATTATTTTTAAAATTTCTGTGATTGTGAAGGAGCAGGTGGTTGGGTGGGGAACACAGAAAGCACTGGGAATGTGGTTCAGATCTCTAAACAGGGCAGGACAGTGGGCTAATTAAAGTCAGACAATGGGCCATTTAGAAAGCCTTAGTAAAGCATTCATTCAAATGAATGCCAAGAATATAGTGTGTACCTCTGTATTCAAACATTGGTGTTTTGAGTTTACTAGACACTGCCTGCTCAGAAAATGTTTCTTTTTTTCCTTTTTACATTATTTGTAGGCTTGTGGAGGGGGTTAGCTGGCCATGTTAACAAGCAATATGCAAAGCACTGTGCTAAGAGATGGAGTAAAAGGTACGGGGAGATGTTCCCAGGGCGAACACTGATTCCCTTTATCAATAACCTTGCAAAATTTCAAATGAGAAATAGATTATTCTGCTGGCATTCATGAAAAAGTAGCAAGGATAAATAAGATATATTTATTAAAGAAAAATTGCAGGTTTCTTAGGAGCCTTAGCAGTCAAACAAAGAGAACAACAGGTGTTTCTAAAAATTTAAGAAAAATAAAGATAATATGGAAAGAAATAAAAAGCTAAGAGAAGATAAGAAAAATAAAGCAGGCCGGGTATGGTGGCTCATGCCTGTAATCCCAGCACTTTGGGAGGCTGAGGCGGGTGGATCACCTGAGGTCGGGAGTTCAAGACCAGCCTGACCAATACAGCAAAACCCCATCTCTACTAAAAATACAACAAACAAACAAAAAAACAAACAAACAAAAAAACATAGCCAGGCATGGTGGCGTGTGCCTGTAATCCTAGCTACTTGGGAGCCTGAGACAGGAGAATTACTTGAACCCAGGAGGTGGAGGTTGCAGTGGGCCGAGATCGCGCCACTGCACTCCAGCCTGGGTGACAGAGCAAGACTCTGTCTCAAAAAAAAAAAAAGGAAAAAAAAAAAAAAGAAAAAAAAGAAAAATATAGCAATAACCAAGAAAATACACATTGGGCCACCTGATGCCCATTTGCTATGCCCAGGCAAACACGACAATCTTACTAAAATCAAAACATGTTGTAGGGTGGGTTCGGGTTATGAGTTGAAGAGGTGAAAAATAATTTCTACGGTAAATTTTAAGAAATCAAAGAAGACCGTGAGTATTTCCTGTAATTGCAGTTGTGCCAACTGTTTTGCACTCATGCCTGCAGAGCTCGGGATGCCTCGGTCCAAAGCTTATCCTTTGTCCAACCACAGATTCAATATACTATCCATGTGTTATGTTCTCAGATGTGACAACATGCTGATGGCTGCAGAGGCTGTGATTTCTTCCTTGGATTTATGTATGATCAACTCTTTGCTTTTACTTGTATTTGACTTCTTCTGGCATTTTCATTGTTGTTTAGCACCACCATTAGAATGACAAAGAGAAGTAGTATGGTATTAGATTTCTACATTAGTAAAGGGTTCTATCTGTTTCTAGCATGGAATACTAAAAGTTGGCTTAGTATCTAGGAAATGAGAGCATTGCTGGGCTTCCTCTTCCCATCTTTTCTCAAACTTTCATAAGAAGGTAAAGCCTTAAGGAAATTATTCTCATCTTTCCTTATCAGCTGTTATATTTATTGAGAATATATGTAAGGTTCCATAGTGTGTACGACTATGAGAGAATTCCAGACACCACGGGGGCTAGGAGAGCATTGAAGGGATGGGTCACCAGAGACAGCAGGTAAATTGAGCTGGTAAACTCTATTTTTCACTGGGTTCAGGAATCTCTTCCAGCCCACAAAAGGGGGCTGATATTGTCTCTGCCTTCTAAGGTGGAAGAAGTGGCATTCTGCATCCAGTCCCATGAGTGAGCCATGGATGCCAGCCTCTCAAATAACTTGGCAATATTCAGAAAAGAAATCCAAAGACATGCCAGGGGAGTAAGCTTCAGGTAAGAAGAAAAACTCAGAGAGAAATGGGTCACGAGAGTAGACCTCAGAGGTTCTAGAGAACAGAAAAGAGGCTTCTGCAAGGTCAGGATGGCCCAGTCTGACTCCGGTTCAGGAAGCGATTTCCTCTCATACAGAGAGGGCCAGGTGCCACACAGAGCCCCATGAGGCCAGGGGGTCCAGGAGTGATGAGGAATGACCAAGAGGGACTATATTCAGTGTTCTCCGTGTGATCCCCCCGCTAGGTGCAGCTGTTTCTGGGACAGAAAGCAGGTTCTGGAACAGAACTGGAGGTAAATTCTATAAGGAAATTGAAAACTTCTTGGGTCTAGTGTCTTCTAAGATGTCTGAGTATCATAGGAAAAGAAGGTCCTGGTGCTGGTTTGGGTTGGGTATGGCCTCATCTCTTGAACAGTCTACAGGCACATTGTAGGGCTGACTGGGAAGACAAATGTGTTCCTGAGAGGGAGCAAAAGTCATAACTGAAGCCACACATCACACACGAAATCTGGAGGATGACTTGAGAGCTGAGCAGGAGGGCCTGAAGCAGAGTGACCACTCCAAAGCTCGCCCATCCTTGGGCTGGAATCATAATGTAAGAGAGCAGTAGGATGGGTGAAGTGAAGACCTGGAGTCCCACAAACCTAGTTCCAAATCTAAGCCCCACTACTTTCTACCTGATTCTTATTTTTCTGATCTCAAAAATAGATATGGGTACCACCCTCTGAAAGCTGTCGTGCTTGTGTTGATAAATGAAATATATTTTTAAATAGATCAATGAAATTATTTGTAAAGTTCCTATTTCATAGCCCAGTGGTAAGTGATAGTTATTGTTATTATTCATTATTATTTATCCCAGAGAGAACTGTACAGGTGGGAAGAGAACTCAGTAATAAACATCAACTCAATTGTACCCCCCCATGCCCATCTTTGACCCAATATTAACGTTAGCATCAGAACTTTTGGAGGCTACACAATCATTCTTCTGCTTTATGTGTTTTTCTATTCTCTGTATTCCTGGCTAACTCAGATTGCAAAACTTCTGTCGAACTAGAGAAAAGGGAATTTATCTTTTTCAGATTGCAGAGGGGGTTCAGGTTGGCCTTGGGGGTTGGGGGTAGGGGTGCCACTGGGTGGGACACATTCAGAGCTCTGGGAAAACCTACTGAGTCAGGAGGAGAAACAGCTGTACCCAGTGGGGGAAACACACGGAGAACACTGAATACTGACCCTCTCCCATCTGCACCACTCAGAAGATTCTTTTAAATTCAGGAAATGTAGGCTTCAGAAAGTCACATCCTTTGTTAGGTCAGCAAATCGGTGGCAAATCCTGATCAAAATATTCAGACTTTCATTTCTTCCTTCTTGTCATTTGAAGCTGTTTTTTTCAAATGGCAGTTCGAGACGGATAAGCATAATGATAGGTTTGTTATCCTAGACTGACTGAGTTTTCGGACATTTAGGACTACAGAATGGGAGCAGTTGAAATTATCTTAATGAAATGCACCAGGTTGGAGTTTCAACTCTAGCCTTCTTGACTGGAAGAATGGAGGACAGTGGCATAGCTCAGTCAGCATGTCATGAAGGTGGGTAACTATTGCTTCCACTGTTTTTTTTTTTTTTTTTTAATTCCTAGGAATAAAGTTTTCAAACCTACAAAAGTTACCCAGCAGCCTTTCTAATGATTTCACTTATTTATATTATATTAAAAGTAGTAGTAGTGATGACGTGAGGATCTAACTTTCAAGGCTGCTATCCAGAGCTCCTCATAATGCAGGGCCTATCTACCTTAGTGTGGCACACCTTTGCTGAAACATTGATCAAGTACCGCTATGTACCAGATACTGTAAAAACCATAAAAGTTGCCATTGGCTAAGCATTTACAGCATGCCATGTGCTGTACCAGGTGCTTTGTAGACATTATCAAATTTCACTCTCACAACACCTTCCATGGTAGCTAGCACCGTTCCCATTTACAGAGGAAGAAACTGAGGCCCAGAGAAGTGAGATCAATTTCACACACAAGAGTCAGAACCTCAGTCTGTCTGACTCTGATATTCAGGCACTTAAGTACTTTACCACACTGTCATTCTTCCTGGGCTGGAGGCTCCGAAAGAAACAAACAGAAATAGCAAGATGTTAGCCAGTTGGGCGAGAGATTTAAGAAAACAAGAAGTAACAGTGTAATGTAAGAATATTTTAGCAGAAAAATATGCTGGAGACTTTGGGAGCAGAGGGGAATGTCTAGGAGATCTTAACAGGCAAGAAGAGATCTGAATTTTGAAGGATTGTGCAGGCCTCCCAACCTCCTCTTTCACTTCTCTGTCCTCTAGACAAAATTGGTTCACCCACTGCATGTTACAGGGAACGCTTCCTTTCCCCTCGCCTTTGCCCGTTCCGTGTGTTCTGCTTGGATTCTACTCCTGCTTACAGCTCACCTGGGCCATCTTCTTCCTTGAAAGCTTAGCTCGTGGCATACTTTCCTCCAAGAAGTCTTTTTCTCTTTTCTCTCTTTTCTTTTTTCTTTTCTTTCTTCTTTCTTTCTTTCTTTCTTTCTTTCTTTCTTTCTTTCTTTCTTTCTTTCTTTCTTTCTTTCTTTCTTTCTTTCTTTCTTTCTTTCTTTCTTTCTTTTCTTTCTTTCTTTTTCTTTCTTTCTTTCTTTTCTCTTCTTTCTTTCTCTTTCTTTTCCTTCCTTCCTTCCTTCTCTTTTCTTTTCCTTCCTTCTCTCTCTTTCTTTCCCTTTCTTTCTCTCTTTCTTTCTTTTTTCTTTCTTTCTCTTTCCTTTCTTCCTTCCTTCTTTCCTTCCTTCCTTCTTTCCTTCCTTCCTTCTTTCCTTCCTTCCTTCCTTCCTTTCCTTCCTTCCTTCCATCTTTCCTCCCTTCCTTCCTTCCTTCCTTCCTTCCTTCCTTCCTTCCTTCCTTCCTTCCTTCCTTCCTTCCTTCCTTCCTTCCTTCCTTCCTTCCTCTCTGTCTTGCCTCCCTCCCTCCCTCCTTCCTTCCTTCCTTCCTTCCTTCCTTCCTTCCTTCCTTCCTTCCTTCCTTCCTTCCTTCCTTCATGAGTCTTGCTCTATCGCCCAGTCTGGAGTGCAGTGGTGCAATCTCGCCTCACTGCAAACTCCACCTCCCAGGTTCAAGCGATTCTTGTGCCTCAGCCTCCTGAGTAGCTGGGATTACAGGCGCACCCCACCATGCCCGGCTACTTTTTGTATTTTTAGTAGGGATGGGGTTTCACCATGTTGGCCAGGCTGGTGTCAAACTCCTGACCTCAAGTGATCTGCCTGCCTCGGCTTCCCAAGGTGCTGTGATTATAGGCGTGAGCCACTGCACCTGGCCAATAAGTCTTTTTCTACCTTCCTGCTTCATGCTTTGCTCTCCCTCCTCTGTACCTCCCTCATGTTTACTAATGGTCACACTCAACTCTTTTGGCACTTGGAGCAAAGCCATCTTTCTATTTTTAATCACTTACAATTTCTTACCCCCAACTAAACAGTACATTTCTTAAGGGCAATGAAATTCTTATATTGTTTTGAATTCTAACAAACATCACTCCTCACATGCAGTTGAGTGTTTAATAGCAATGGCATTGATTGAGTACCTACCATGTGCCAACCCCTTGGCAAATATTAAGTGTAATCCTTATGATAACCTTGCAAGGTAGATGTTATTATCTTCCTTTAGGAGCTAGGTTAAATAAGTTTACTGTTACCACACAGTTGGCAAATGGCAGAGCGGGGATTTGAATTCAGGTCATCTGGATCTAGAGCCCAAAGTCTTCACTTGTGTGCTTTCTATGTCTTAGAATATGAACTTCAGTCTGGGCATAGTGGCTCCCGCCTGTAATCCCAGCACTTTGGGAGGCCGAGATGGGCAGATCACGAGGTCAGGAGTTCGAGACCAGCCTGGCAAATATGGTGAAATCCCATCTCTACTAAAAATACAAAAATTAGCTGGGCATGGTGGCACTTGCCTGTATTCTCAGCTACTCAGGAGGCGGGGGCAGAAGAATCGCTGGAACCCAGGAGGCGGAGGTTGCAGCGAGCCAAGATCGCGCCACTGCACTCCAGCCTGGATGATAGAGTGAGACTCTATCTCAAAAAAGGAAAAAAAAAATGAACTTCAGTAAACCTAAGTGCTGTAGGTTCCTAGACAACAGAGTAATCTGAAACGTCAGCTCAGACGTGCTTCAAATAGGGTAAAAGCTAGTTGTCTGAGACTCAGGTCTATTTTAAATCCTGAACAATGAGATTAGGATTTAAATATTTAAAGAAATGGAAATATTTGAAGTATGAATAATGAAAATAACAAAGATAAATAAATGGAATAAACATTAAAAAATTTAAGTCTCAAAAGCGAATACTGAGATGTAGCTCAGAAGCTACAAAGTAGCTGCTATGTAGGATGAACAAGTCTAGAGATAAAAGGTACAACATGAGGACTACAGTTAATAAAGTTGAATTGTTAGGGATTTTTGTTAAATAAGTAGACTTTAGCAGCTTTTGCCACAAAAAGTAACTAAGTAACACTAAGTAATAATGATTCGAAAAGCGAACACTTGAGGTTGGAATGAAAAAAACAGACCACTTGGGAATAGTTAAATTTTGGTCTGTACTTGTATAGTATATATAAATCAAGGCTGATGAGATAGGGGATATATTAATTTGCTTCACTATAGTGGCAATTTTGCTACATATATGTATCCCATAAGGGTCATGTTGCAAACATCAGTTATACACAGTAAAATTTATTTGAAAAAAATAAATACAGAAACTAGGGAAATCTTAGACACGTGACCCAACTCTCCGCTTTTATAGACAGGGACACTGAGGCTCAGAGAAGAGAAGGGAATTACCCAAGACCATTTGCAGCCAGAAGGAGGGGTTCAAACAGACTAAAGAAGGAGCAGCTTCTCTTTTGGTAGAGGAGAGATGTGTTACCCAAAGTTTCAGGGAAATCAAAGAAACTTTAAGATTATAGAATATACAGCTTCCAATTGCATGTATTTTTCCCTCCTAATACTTCACAAAAAGTCCAAATGCAAATCCCAGATCTGGACATCACAATGTTTACACTTGGTGGTAACTGAATTGTGCACATGATTGGTATAGCAAAGCAGCAGCTGAATGTGGAACTAAACAAAGGTCCAACTAGCAGTCCTGCTGGAAGGACAGCTGGTTTTAGGGACTAAGACAGACAATGCACATCTGTTGTACAGTTAGAGTCTGCCCAACTTTATGGCAATTGCTCTATGTCATAAACACACCGAATGGTGCCTATTCACCTTCTGTTCCTCCAAAATTTCCCATTAAATACGTACTATTGTCATACTTCTTTCCATTGCTTGTAATATTAACCCTCCAAAATAATTAGGAAAGATTAGTAACTGAGAAACCCAGCTGACCATATTGCTTTATCCTCTATGCCCTTGATGTCAAGATTTTAGAAGCAAATTTAAATGTAAGAATTTAGGATAATGTACAGAAAGAAAATAACTGTAAGTCATTCTGATTTGAAAAGCAAAAACTTGAGATTGGCATGCAAGAGTCACGTTGTGTGGAAATAGTTCACTTTTGGTTTCTATATGTAGAGCATGTAAAAATCAAGGCTGTTATAATCCAAATCTATTTCTCACTTGGGATATTTCTCCTTAACATTCTCCTCAATTCAGACCTTATAAAAACAGAGCCGGAAATCTTCATTTATTTTTCCTTAGGTTTATGTAGGATATTAACTTAAAGGAACTTTCGTGTCTATTTTCTTATTGTTCCTGGCTATAGCATTTTGATGAATGAGAAGAGCAAGAGAGCTGTTAGTTTGTCCATAAATCAACAAAATAAATGGAACATCAAACCCTGATTCCTAGGCTCAATCTTAACATCTCCTATACCACACGGCACTTTCCCATCTCCCCAACAGTTTCAGTTCCAAGCTGATTTCCTTTTCTACACAGCAGGTTTTACGTATTTTCCCCTCATGCCAGCTGATGTATATTCAACAATTTTAAATAAATCCATAAGATAGCTTAAGAAAAACTTAATTAAAAGGAACAATGGTCTGAAAAATCACTCACCAACTTTCAAAACAAAACTGAAAAATTGTGGCTATTAGGCTTATTGCTTTTTTTTCTACATATAATAAAGAGGTTATTGAATTTTATGATGTTATCTGAAAATAATTCAATGATTAGCTTTTATAGAACTCAATTGAAATGGTGTAGTTGAAAAAATGCAGCAATCAGAACTTAATTATGTGTGTGTGTGCGTGTGTGTGTGTGTGTGTGTGTATTTGGCACTAGATGGTGGTGAATGGCTCACATTTATATATCTTAGTAGAAGATCTAGTAGTGTGGTAAAGAATAACAGAAAAATTCGAGAAAGAAAAAAGAAAAACCATTATTTAAAAATAGACATACATAGCAATAGTTGTGAAACCACAGAATTATAGCTAAAATGTATAGAAGTGGTTTTAATTTCTAGTCTTTGGTGAAAGTCTCTTTTGATGCAAGGGATATTTTTTCTTGTTCCTACTGCAAAGATGTGAGAAACATTTCATGGTATCAAAAACAGATGTTCATGAGGGAAACTGCGGTAAAAATGGATCAACAGAGTCTTGTATAAGTTTATCAGTGTCGTCACAAATAAAAGAGCAACAACTGGGGCATCAAATAGATACCTCCTGAAGTACGCCTATCCAGAGGGGTGGGGGACATAGTTTTCAGAATATGTGAGTATTAGTTTTCTAGGACTGCTGTAACAAATTATCACAATCAGGATGGGTTAAAACTAGCAGCATTGATTCTCTCATAATTCTGGAATTCTGTCCAAAATCAAGGTGTTAGCAGGGCTGTGAGCCCATCAGACTCTAGAGGAGAATTTACCTTTGCCTTTTCAAGCTTCTGGTGGCTGCTGGTAGATATTCCTTGACTGTGGCCTCATCACTCCAATCTTTGCTTAAGTGGTCACATTGCCTTTGTGTATCTTCTCCCTGGTGTGTGCTTCTCTCTCAAAACTCCCCCTTGTGAGGGAGGATACTTGTGGATACATGTGATTATACTGAGAACTCACTTAAATAATGCCAGGTAAGGGCCTCTTCTAAAGATACTTCACTTAACCACAAATTCTGCCATATAAAGCAGAACCCACTGGTCCCAGGGATTTGACATGGGATCTTTGGGGCTCCATTTTTTAACCTACCACGATGTGCTTATGGTAAACCGTATGGTAGGGCCTCTGACTGGTCATTACTCATGCTGTTAGCTACAAATTTTGAGCATGTCTAATGAATAACTTCTCTGACTGAACTTGCTCGAGATATGAGAGTCATTGTGTCCTAGTGCATTGGTATGAAAGAGGGGAGGTGGTCTCAGTATGAGCCATCGAATCAGAGCCCCACAGTGTCTCCCATAACATGATGTTCCATGATTCTTTCTTATTGGGTTGCATTTGCAACAGGGACAGAAATAGGCCCTCGAGAGTGGATGACTAATGTATATGATATCCTTGAGATTTACAGATATTCTAGAGTAGTGGTTGAGAGGATGAAACATCAGTAAGTGGACAGTAAGGGCAATTCATGCAAATGTCTAAAGTCCAAATAACCGCATTTTAGGACTTTATGCATTTAATTATCTGAATTTAAAAAGTCAGTGAAGTGAGGATGAGTGTAAGCTACTAGTGTTGAGATGCTGGATAATATGATGGGGGCAGGAAGTTAAGGGTGAGTTCATACCATCTATGCACTGGATGCCTGAGAATATCTACCATGGTTAGAGCCAGTGCATACTTTTGTTGTTCTAGAAGTTGTCTCTACATGGTATATTTTCTTTTCAAAAAACCTCTTTGTTTGCATGTATCAGAGATTATTCTACTCTAGTCCCCATTGGCCGTTCCCTTTAAATATGGAATGTGGGCCGCGTGCGGTGGCTCACGCCTGTAATCCCAGCACTTTGGGAGGCTTAGGTGGGTGGATTACCTGAGGTCAGGAGTTCGAGACCAGCTTGGCCAACATGGTGAAACCCTGTCTCTACTGAAAATACAAAAATTAGCCGGGTGTGGTGGCACATGCCTGTAATCCCAGCTAATCGGGAGGCTGAGGCAGGAGAATTGCTTGAGCCCAGGAGGTGGAGGTTACAGTGAGCTGAGATTGTGCCACTGCACTCCAGCCTGGCCGACAGAGCGAGACTCTGTCTCAGAAAAAAAAAAAAAAAAAAAAGGAATGTGGAATTAGGAGCCATCTGTTACTTGTAAATTGTGCAGCTTTGAAATAATTACTTCCCTTCTCTTGTTCTCAAAGCACTCATCTGTAAACTGGGAAACTGTGTAAATATCAATCAGAGGGTTAAGTGTGTCTATCAAATGCAACAACACATGAGAAAGTGCACTTTAAACTGTCCTTACATAAATGTTATTATAGTCATCATATTATATGGCTATGCTGCCTGGTATTTTGTCTTCAGCATTCAGTCGAGGGCTGCTTGGTTGCTAAGTTCTTGTATTTTTCAAATATGTAAGTATTTTTTCTTTCCACCAGGTTATTTGGTGTTCAGTGGCATGAACTATGTATTATATATGTTTCTTGTATCCACTTTCTCTGTAAGAGACCCAGTGTCACTGGGTCAATAGCAAGAGCTCAGCAAGTTCTTATCTGAAGAGAAATAAAAACCTTGGCTGTGACATGTGAGGCTTAGACACTTGCTCTTTGCTCTATGGCAAAGTTCTCAAACAGTGATGTGCAAAGGCATCACCCAAGGAGCTTGTAAAAAAATGATACAATGACCACGGCTTGGCTCCAACCCAATAATAGTAGACATGGGACAGGTCCAGGGATCTGTATTTTAAAATGAAATAAAATAATATGATTTATTATGAATTATGTTTCAAGTGTCTCATTTTATAAAAAGTAAAAACTCACCAAAAAATAAAGAAAGGAAACAAAACCTGTGACTTGATAGCCACAGATCTTGAGCAAGAAGTCATATTTGGTAAATTTTAAAGAGAAAAAGTATGTCCACCATTTGGGTATACGCTTTCATGCCCTTTAATGGAAATTTCCTTTTTCTCTAACTCTGGTATGGTGCCTTATCATTTGTATATAGGCATTGATGATACAAGGTGTGAATTACACACTCATTCACCCTGGGCAGAAGCCATGTTTGTTCCTTGGTGATGGATGTTACCCTTATGTGCAACTCTTGTCTTTCCAGTTGATAGTTTGCCTGAAACTTTCATCAACTTTCATAATTTAGTTGCTGTCTCATGTTAGTGGCAGTTACTGTGGTCAAGTAACCCATATGATTCCACTTGAAGCTATGGTTCATTTTAAGTAGATTCTGAATTCCTTCTCTCTCTCTCTAGTCTAAGAGACTAGATTTGGATTGATATTTTATTTTTATTATTATTACTGTTTTTGAGACAGAGTCTCACTGTGTTGCCCAGGCTGGAGTGCAGTGACATGAACTCAGCTCACTGCAACCTCTGCCTCCCAGGTTCAAATGATTCTCCCACCTCAGCCTCCTGAGTAGCTGACATTACAGGCACGAACCACCACACCCGGCTAATTTCTGTATTTTTAGTAGAGATGGGGTTTCACCATGTTGGCCAGGCTGGTCTGGAACTCCTGACCTCAAGTGATCTGCCTGCCTCAGTCTCCCAAAGTGCTGGGATTACAGGCATGAGACACTGTGCCCTGCTGTATTGATATTTTTATCACACACCCCAGGTGATTCTGAGCAGGCACTGTGAGAAGCACTGAACTGGGAGCAGACAAGGAGCCAATTTTTCAGATTTCTCTGTGGCAGATAAGCTCCATTTGTTTAACTAGAAGAGAGGTGGTGACTTAAAAGAAAGGATAATGGCCGGACGTGGTGGGTCACGCCTCTAATCCCAGCACTTTGAGAGGCTGAGGCAGGCGGATCACGAGGTCAGGAGTTTGATACCCCTGGCCAACATAGTGAAACCCCGTCTCTACTAAAAATACAAAAAAACAAAATTAGCCGGGCGTGATGGCAGGCGCCTGTAATCCCAGCTACTTGGGAGGCCGAGGCAGGAGAATCGCTTGAATCGCTTGACCCTGGAAGGCGGCGGTTGCAGTGAGCTGAGATCGCACCAGGGCACACCAGCCTGGGCAACAGTGTGAGACTCCATCTCAAAAAAAAAAAAAAAAAAAAAAAAGGATAACATAAAATATGCAATAAAAGCTGTTCCTGGATGGGAGGAAATTGAATGTTCATTTGAAGCATGTCCCAGGAGTTTGATTTTGGAGCAGAGTTGAACATGGTGCCAACATTCTCAGCAGACATGCTGGAAGAGCCAGTACCTGCTGTGTATCAGCCCCTGCACTAGGTACTGGACATGGTTGCCTCATTTATTTCTGGTCATCGGCTCTCATGCCCTGCACCCAGCTGGTGCCAACAGATGCCTGACATTCACGTGATTATATTTTACTTGATAGAATAGGTGTTTATATGTTGATCTTGGTGACCAAATGATATTGCCATTCTAAAATCATTTCTGAGATCTGATGTAACTACTTAAACATTTGGGGTATACAGTAGAACTATTTATAAAGACACGGATGGCAGATAAAGATTTTAGACTCAGAACGTCTCCTACTAGGATTTAAAAATCTGATTTGGCATGTTACAGAGATTTTTTTTTTAAAGTTATCTCTGTTGGGTTTAGAATAACAATTATGTGGATGAAGGTGAGTATTATTCCCACCAACCAAGCCCTTGTTGGTAATCCATGGGTTGGGGAAATGAAAAAGTCAGGACACAACATCTTTCAATTGCTGTGAACCACAGTAGCCAGCCAGTAAGATCACATAGCTCCTGGTGCTCCTGCTGGCTGCTAACAGACATGCCATAATTTTAATAACAGTTAGAGATATTTATAGCTGGAAGGGACCCCGGAGGTCATTTTGCCTAACTCATTTCATATTGGGCCCAGAAGAGTAAAGTGACTTTCCCAGGGCCACATGACTGGTTCCCGGCAAGGGCCAGGGCCCCTCTCTACTGGTGTTCCTCCACTCCACAGGCTTCTCAGTCAGGAGGAGCACCAGCATTTAGTGACTGTGATTTATGTGACATCCAGTTATAAGGGAATAGGAATTCTGTTTCTAAGGGCATATAGTCAATAGCAGATGAATAAAGACATGAAAACTCTTTCAAAAAGGGCATGAAAACCAGCATAAAGTAGACTAGGATGAGATTGAAGTAAAGGGAGTGTAAGTTAAGGTGTAAATGCTGGCACCACTAAGTGAGAGAGAGATCGTCAGTCATGGGGCGATTGTGTACTGCGTGCCAGTTAAAGGAAGGCTTTGCTTTGAGAATATCAGACCCAGAAAGTGGGGGATTGGTGTGTGGATAAAGGGAGAGGAGAGAGAACCTGCAAGCACCTCAGAATGTGTTAAATTGGGACTTACATTAAGTCTTGAGTTACTTGTTTGCCTGGATCGTTTTTCAGCCAGGAGATCTTTGACTGTATGCTTCACTCTCACGCCTTGATACACTCGTTTGCTGTGGTCTCCTGGAACTTAAGCAAATGGAATAGTCACAACAAATGTGGATGGAATCATTAGGTTAACCTCCCATAGGACATATTTAGGGGCTGATCATTGTGATGTCATTTTCTTGATAGAATGCTAGAATTCTTGGATTTGAAGTGGCTTTGATAGAGTGGCTTCAACAGAGCCCTGTCTCCTGGTCTTTGATAGAGACTCATCTAAGCTCTACAAGTGACAGAAACACCGTTCCATCATCTACACAACAGCTCTTCAAAGTCCTTTCCTTGTACTCTGATTTGTCAAGATTTACTCTGTCAAGGTTTACAATTTGTGCTTTAATCACAAGACCAAGGATTGGCTGCAACTTGGAATGATGCTTCTAAATGCATGAGGTAGAAGTTAGATTTGTATGATTCAGGTTACAGCATAACAGTATTCCTGCCCTATTATACCTGATGGGAGTGAGCAGGTCAACGGGAATTTTAAGAAGATTATGTTCTTAAGAAGAAAGTTGTTTGTTATTGGTTTACTGCACGAAATAAATATGCTTTGTTTTTGAAAATCGGTGATTCAACATGAGGAGTTACTGCTTTGAAAGAAGGCAGAGGATAAATAAGGAATCATTCATTCATTTAACAGATATTTATTGAGCACTTACTATATTCACTTACTGAAGACGTTGTAGTGCTTGGCAATTTACATGTATTACTTCATTTGATCTGTTTTACAGATGGGGAAACTAAGGTCTGGGACTAAATTATTTGCAAGGTCTCATAGTTGCTTATAAGCAATGGAACTGGAATCCAGACTTAGGTCAGTTTGTAGTATCAACAACCAGAAAAATTTGCTGTTTTCATCATGGGGGAATTACAGACAGGTAACAGACTATAGAGAAAAACATTTCCCTAAAGTTCTAAAATTGACAACATTGCTTCTAGGCATAGTGAGAACCTTATTACTGAGGATGGTGAGGAAATAATAAGAGAATCTTTTGTTTGGCCTATTCTAGAAAGCATTTATGCACCAAATTAGTGGTTCTACTAGAGGAATTCTAAGATGTTTTCTAACTCTATAATTGTTCTGTAGTAGGTTAAATAACTTCCATTTAATTAAAATTAAATCCATTATAGTTGAGGTGTTGCTGGCTTACCAGCAAATTCAGCTGGTACAGAATTCAGCATCAGTGTGTGTGGCAGAATATAAAAACAAATGTATGTATGAGCCACATAACCTAAATTAATCTCTAATCTGGCTGAATTTGTAGATAGTCTAGAATATATTTCATTTATGAGTCAAATTGCATTGTAAAAAGAATGAAAGGAAGGAAGGAAGGAAGAAAGGAAGAAATGAAAGCTACAACCAGAGATAGTATGGTGCATTGGAGAAAAGAGGTTGCTGGTGATCACAACTACACATTAGTCACTAACTTGGAACAATAATAATCTCTCAGTTCCATTTTCCTCATGTGTAAAATGGGTATGATCACCTCTTCTTAGCTGTCTTCAGAGGATCAGAAGGCAAAAATAGGACATACATGTGAAAATTCCTTGAAAACTAACAAGCTTCATATAAAACACCGATACAAAATGAAGAAGAAAAACAAATCCAGGTTCCAAGACAATGTATTATTTAATTCAAGTAAAGCATATGCAGCCTTATTTCAGCAAAACAAAGTTATTTGAATCATCATTTGGGTCTAATTTTGATGGAATTTGGTCTATATATGTTATAATTAAAGAAGCTTGAAATACTTCTTTGAAATCAGCTTCAAATTTAAATCTTACTGACCTTATGATTGTTCCAAAGGAATCTAAATGTTGCTTCTAGAATTGTGTGTGATGCTCTACTTTGGAAAAGCCTAAGGCCACATTGATTTATCGATTATTGATTGAGTGTTTTCGGTGTGTCAGAACTGGGGATACAAAAGAACATGGCTGTCTAGTGGGGAGAGAAATACTTTAAAATAAAATAATTGTGAGGCAAACATGCTAACTGCAAGAACAGAAATATACCTAGGATAGTAAGAGAAACCCAGAATGCATCACTTCCTTGTAGGGGGGAGAGAGACTCAGCGAAGGCAAGGTGATACCTGAGTTGGGGTTTAAAGCAAGGTAGGGTGTGTGTGGTGATGGCAAAATAGGCAGGAAGACAGCACGGGCAAAGTCCTGGAGGCAAGGACAGAAAGAGGAAGTGGCAGGAAGTCAGGCTGGGGTCAATTATGATGTTTCTGGTATAGGGAAAAGTTTGGAATGCATCCTGTAGGCAATGTGCCATTGGGGGCTTTTAAGAGAGTGATGTTGGTTTCATTTGCATTTTAGATCAACTTTTCTGGCAGCTGAGAGAAAGGTGGTTTTGAGAATCACAAAGCTGCAGGAAGATCAGTCAGGAGTGTTCTAGAATAATCCAGGCAAGAGCTAATGGGGTCTGAGTAGTGGTGGATGGGAGGGCAAGGATCAGACAGGTTTGAACATTATTTAAACATGAGAGAGAAGAAGATTCAAAGGTGAAGCTCAAGTTTGCACCATGGAATTGCTCTCAGTACGTAAGTTTCAGAACCATCGTGATGTGGATGGTAATGAAACCAAGAAAGAGGATGAAATCCGTTGGGGGAGTGATTGAAAGATAAAGTCACATGGTGGCACACATAGAAAAGAATAATGAGCACCTGGCATACTGGGGTAAACAGGCCAGTCTACTTCCAAGAGCTGAGAGGATCAGTATCTTTGTAATGCCTATAACACTGATTTCCAACACACAGGTTTGGAAGCTCTGGACTAAATGATTAAAGATGGAAGCCTGGGGAACAGTCACATTTGAATGGTTGTCAGAGGAGGAGAGGAGAACCCTATGAAGAAGATATGGGAAGACTAATTGGAGAAGAAACAGGAAAAACCAGGGGAATAAGGCATCCTAGAAATCTGGGGAAGAGATTTCAAGAAAGAAACAAAAAAAAGTCAGAGGCAACAGAGTAGTTCAGGAAGATAAGGACAGAAAAACATCTCTTGCTTTCAATTCAGTGGTTGGCATTGAGCTTACCAAGAGTAATTCAGAAGTGTGGGATGGCTGGAAGGCAGATAATAATGTCAATGGAGGAGGTAGACACAGGAAAGGGAGACTATTTCTTCTTGAAGTTTGAATGAGAAAGGGAAACAAGAGATTGAGTGATAATTAGAGAGAATTATGGTGTCAAGGAGAGGTTTGCTTATGTTCTTATATCTATTGATGCATTTATGAGTGAGAGAGAGTTGAAAATATTTAAACAGGACAGAGGGAAGACTAATGGCTTAGAAAAGAGAGACAGAATGATGGAAAGAGGTCTTGAAAAGGCAGAAAGAAATTAAGGCCAAGGGCACAAATTGACCCTCAACTTCTGAGACTGAAGTACAGAAAGTCAGGGTGTGTGGGGGGGTGGTGGTACAGCCAGTGACTACGACAGCTCTAGTGCACATCAAGCAGGCTGGTGTAGGAGAGCAACTCCAAACCAGGCAGAACCAGGCAGGGGTCAAAGCCAGACAGACAAGTCAAAGAATATACATTGGTCATTCTCAAATGTGATCCCTGGACCAGCAGCATCAGCATTGACTAGGAACTAGCTAGAAATGCAAATTCTCAGACCCTACTCCAAATGTACCGAATCAGAAACCCTAGGGTGGGGCCTAGCCTTCCAGGTGATTCTGATGCTCTCTGACGTTGGAGAACCACAGATATACATATGAGTTAGGCCTTTAGAAGGTTCCTGTGGAGGTGGGGTGGTCAACTCTAATCTACACAGTCCTGGCTGAGCAAGAGGGGGAGTATCTGACTTACTGAGGTCGGTGTGGACTTAGACAGCTCTGGGAAGGAGGAGGGCCTGGGAGTTGAGAAGGTCCAGGCTGGATCCTTTGTGTATTTGCAGACTGTCTCTGCTTTGGTTTTTTTTTTTTTTAAGTGCTTTTTAATTGATGATTTTAATCTGAATTAGCAATCTATACTTTATGTGTATGCCAAAAAGCCTAGGGGAAATACACCTATTCTAAATAAGTTTAACAAATAACCACATGGTGATTAATAGAGGAATAAAGTTAATGAGATGGCAAATATCCAGATGAAAACTTCTGAAGTTTTGTCATAAAACAATCAGTCTTATGTACCAGTTGGCACCGACTTAGTGCAAAGCATGGGGCTATATGCCACAGGGGATGCAAAATAACTTTAGAACATATAGCAGATGTCCTCAAAGAGATCTTATTTTAGTGAGAGAAATCAGACATTCACGTGTGAAAGAGCAGGGGAGGGGGAAGAGTACACTTTGGATTGTTGATGAAAGTTTTGTGGGAAGGGATGAGACTTAGGCTGGATTGAGAAGCATGTGGACAGGTTAGGAGGAAGGAGAACAGCCTGGTAGACAGCAGGCATCGGTGAGCAAGAACAAAGAGGCAGAAAGCAGAAAAGATGTGTGCAGGGGTAAGGAATGAGTACAGTTGGAGATACTAGATTTAAGTGCCATATAGATGTAATTGCATTTCAAATGGGTATCTCCAGCCCAGACATGGACTTTAGTCTTGGATATCCATCTATGCTTGGATGTCTAGTAGACATCTCAAACTCCACATGTCCAAATATGAACTCCATTCTTCCTTTCCACATTTGTTTTATCTGAAACTTTTCCTGTCTCAGTTGATGGCAGCCCATCTTTGGAGTCACTCAGTCCCAAAGCTATAGAGTCATTCTAGGCTCCTCTCTCTCATCTTTCACAGTCTATTCTTTAGCAATTCCTGATGGTGCTACCTACAAAATACATCCAGAGTCTGCTGACTTTTCTTTACTCCTCTGCTAATATCCAGGCTCCACCCACTGCAGTTTCTACAATAATGCAGCAGCCTTCCAACTGGTTTTCCTGCTTCCACCTCCACCCTGCCCTGGTCTAGTTGCAATACAGTAGACAGGGTGATCTTTGGAAAAAGCAAGTTCAATTGTGTCACTGCTCTGCTCTAAACCCTACAGTGGTCCACCGTGACACTCACAGGAAGAACCAAAGTCCTCATAATGACTTTACATGACCCTGTTCCCTGAAACAGGGTTTCATCTCCTAAGACTCATCTCCTTGCTTACTGTACCCCAGCGTTTCTGAAGTGCCCCAAGCACACTTCTGCCTTAAGACTTCTGCACTGGCTGTCTCTACTGTCTGGAGTACTCTATTCCCCATTATCCACATGGTTAAATGCTTTTGTCTCCTTCAAGTCTTGGCTCAAATGTCATCTTCTCAAGGAGAACATACTTGAAATTGCATCCTCCCCAGAAAATATTACTGATCCCCTTACTCTACTCTAGTTTTTCTGTCTATGCTGCACTTGCCACTCTATTATGTCCTATGTCGTTTCCTTATGGAGCACATTTATTATTGTCTGTCTGCTTCTTGCTAGAATGTAAGCTCCACGAAGTGGGGGTTTTGCCTGTTTTTACTCATGGATGCATCCCAAGTGCTAGTGCCTGGAACACAGGAAGCTTTCTGTAAATATTTGTTGAAAACATTTGTTTTTGGTTGAAAATAATGGACATCTTAAAGGTCTAAAAAGTTGGCTGCAAAAATTTACAGTTTATGTTGTAAGGTACGGAAACCACTGAATTTTTTGGACAGAAGAGTATTATGGCTCTTACATTTTTTGGAAGTTCAGTCTGAGGGTAGATTCTAGAATGGGCTGGCGATGAGAAAACCGAGAGGGTGGGAAATGGTAAAACGGAGGCTAGCCAGAAACACTGGAAATGACAAGGAAAGGACATATTTAAGAGACCTTTCAAGGGAAAAGACACACGCACACACACATGCACCACACACACGCACACACACTACCACGCAAACACACACGCACACACACCACACACACGCACACACACCACACATGCAAACACACACGCATGCACACACGTACACACGCATGCACACACCACACACGCACACACACCACACACATGCACACACACCATGCACGCAAACACACACATGCACACACACCACACACATGCACACACACCACACACATGCACACACACCATGCACGCAAACACACACATGCATGCACACACACCACACACGCACACACACACGCATGTGCACACACCACACACACCACACATGCACACACACGAACACACACATGCACACACATGCACACACACGCACACACACCATTCACGCAAACACACATACGCACACACACACATGCACGTGCACATACCACACACCACACACACACACACGAACACACATACACACATGCACACACACCTATGCACACACATGCACACACGAACACGCACATGGACGCGCACACACATGCATGCACACACGTGTACGTGCACACATGTGCACATGCACACACACGCACACGTGCACGCACATATGCACACACATGCACACACATGCGCACACACATGCATGCACACACGCACGTGCAGACACGTGCACACACATGCACACACATGTGCACACACGTGCGCACACGCAGGCATATGCACATGCGCACGCTTGCACACACGTGCGCACACATGCACACACACACCAAAAAACAGCACTATGATGAATAAAAGAAGTCAAGAAGGTCGGGGAAAGAGTCGGTTTTGACGGGGGAAGAAGGATGCAGTTTTTAATATGTTGACTTTGAGGTTGTGGTGACATGAAAAAATAAAAAATAAAAATATCCTGGAGATATGAGAACCTGGACCTGGTAAAAAGTGTACATCTGAGAAGCATCTTTAGAATTATGGTAATTGAAGCTAAGAAAGTAAAGTTCTCCAAGGAAGACTTTGTAGCAAGAGAAGAGTAGAAATTCAAGCCTCAAGCCTTGGGAAATGCTACCATTCTGCTGCCCAGGGGAAGAGAGGGGACAGAGAAAGACTTCAAGGGGGAGGCGTGCAGGGAGGAGAGACCAGAAATGTAGGAATGTACCAGAGTAGTAGCATCAGGAAAATGAAAGAAAGAGCATTAGAGAGAAAGGAATAATCAGTGGTGTCAAGTATCTGGTATTTAGTAGGTGCTCAATAAATATTTATGAAATAAAAGAAATGCCTTAGAGAAGTTGAGGAAAAAGAAGGTAAGAAAGACCGTGGAGTCTGGAAAGGTGAAGGTCTTTAGAAAAATGGGAAAGAGCAGTTTCCTAAGAGGTGAGGGTGAAATCTTTCTCTGGGGTTTCATGGGAGTTTGGGTAGTAACAAACCAGGACTGATGGGATAACTGAGCTCTGAAGCAGGGGTATAGGTAAGTGAGTGCTTACATTTTGCAAAAGCACAAAAGGTGAATTAAAGTAAATTTGAACAAAGCAATGGAAACTGGTACAAATTCTTTAAAATATCATGCTGAGTATTCTTCATGTTTTTGAGAATTCTGAAAGTTTCATAATCTATCCTACCTCCCACCTTTTTTTTTTTTTTTTTGGAGAGGAATGATATTTAGAGTTTAAAAATTTTACCAGGATTCCTACTTCGAAACAGTTTTTTCCCTTCTGCATTGTGTCTATTTAAAGAATCCACACCTGCATACACCAGGAGAGCTTAAGAGTTTTTATTCAAATACTCTAGATACAAACTTACATTCAGGTCAGTTGTTAAGAAAACAAAGACATGTGCTTCCGGAAAGAAAGCACAGGCAAATTTAATAGGAATCAACTCATCCTTCAGAATTTGGAAAAAGATGTTTTTGTTTTTGTTTTTTTGCAGTGTAGGACTGTGTTTGTGTCCATGCAGCAAATTGTCTCAGTCACATCATCTCCTTCTTCTCATTTACTTTAATGATGAAGAATTTGGTCCATAGTAGATTTAATGGTGATGTTACCTTAAGATTGTTTTTCAAAATTAAACATTTTCTCCATCAAATCAAACACATATTCTGAAATCAATTTATCATTTAAAATGCAGGTGATTTTTAAACTGTTTTAGTTATTAATTATCAAATACACTTATGGCACTTAAGGCACCTTCTTATTTTACTATTTTTGATGACATTCTCTGAGGTACCTGTTACTGTTTTTAAATTATTTAATATTTTTAAGTAGGAGTTTGTGACTTTATGTAAAGGAATAAAGAGATAGTTCAAACAAAGAAAAAGAAAGAAAAAGCAAAATCATCCCATGACTTTAGAAATAAAAAATTTATATTCTGAGTTACGTGATGGACAATGACATAATTAAGATGGTAGAGAATGTCTCTCTGAATTATAGTCCCTCGTGACACTGGAATGTAGCTACACTGTCATTCAAGACAGAGTAGAATTAAAATCCTGAATGGGTCATTGGTGGATGGATCTATGTTTGACCATTCTCTGCCTGTCAGGGAAATGCCAAGAATCAGGTCCTGGACAGTGCAATGGCAATATAGTGTGTTGGGTCAGCGTCTGGCTCAGGTACCAGGTCTGGTGCTGGGGGCATCCCTTATTAAGCAGAAAATAATACACATTACAAAATCTTTTTTTTTGGTTTGTTTTTGTTTTTGTTTTGTTTTGAGATGGAATCTAGCTCTGTCACCAGGCTGGAGTGCAGTGGCACGATCTCAGTTCACTGCAACCTCCACCTCCTGGGTTCAAGCGATTCTCCTGCCTCAGCCTCCCAAGTAGCTGGGACTACAGGCGTGTGCCACCACACCTAATTTTTGTGTTTTTAGTAGAGACGGCATTTCACCATGTTGGCCAGGATGTTTTCACTCTCTTGACCTCATGATCCACCCACCTCAGCCTCCCAAAGTGCTGAGATTACAGGCATGAGCCACCGCACCCGGCCTATTTATGAAGTCTTAAACTTAAATAAAGACTAACTTTTAAAGATGCAAGGTCAAATCAGTTAACATATTAGGATTTTTTGACGTTTGATTTGCCCACACCATAGGTATCCACAAACCCCTCCTAATATACCTTCATAGCTGAATCCAATACCCAAAGAAGGTGTGATTAACACCTTGTAAAAAAAGCTGTACTCCAATGTTCGTTGCATCATTATTCACAATAACCAAGATACGGAGACAACCTAAACAGCCATCTGTTGATAGAAGAATAAAGAAATATGATGTCTCTCTCTCTCTCTCTGTGTGTGTGTGTGTGTGTGTGTGTGTATGAATGTATAAAATTCAGACTTAAAAAGAAGGAGATCCTGCCATGTGCCACAACTTGGTTGGAAGTGGAGGACATTATGCTAAGTGAAACAAGCCAGACACGGAAAGAAAAATATTGCATGTGGAATCTAGGGGGAAAAAAAGGTCAAATATATAAAGAATAAAACTGGTCACCATAGGTAGGATTGGGGTGGGGGAGGAAATGAGATGTAGATCAGAAAATACAAAGTAGCCAATATGTAGGATGAAAGTCTAGAGATATAATGTACAACATAAGGACTATCGTTAACCACATTGCAGTGCATTAGGGATTTTTGTAAGTAAGTAGATTTTAGATGCTCTTGTCACAAAAAAGTAACTAAGTGACATGATAGATGTATTCATCTGTTTCACTATAGTAACCATCTTTACTATCTGTGTGTATATGATAACGCTGTGAATCTCAAGTATACATAATACAATTTATTAATTTTTTAAAATTGCCACAGCTAATAACCAATTTTATGCTGCAGAAGATACATACTCTTAGGGCTCTTTCTATCTTCTTATCTTTTGAGTTCAGACTTTGAAGAATTATGGCATTTAAAAAATATTAATTTTTCTTTTAAGGTACTTTACAAGGCATATTTGAAATGTTCCCACTGTCATCATTTGTTAACATTTAAAGAGCTGACTTTTTCAATCTTAAATTTGTTCCTGAACAGGTGGGCTTTGCTCTCTGTTGACCATTCACATTTGTATCGCAGAATGAACAACCAGGGAAAGATCTATATGCAGTCTGAATTCATGAAATAACAGCTCAGACTCTTCCTTAGCATATGTAAATAGAATGACCTTGCTTCTTAGTCTTAAACGTCTAAAGCAAGATGCATGAATAAAAGATGTTTCAGGTTCTATATGAATGTGAATTATTCTTCTGCACTTTATAGTTGAGAGCTTACTGAAAATTGTTAACATAAAATTTCACTATATATTGAAAAGAATGCTTTGATATTCAAGTCCTCATTTTATGAAAATAATGTTCAATTGAGTTGATCTTTCAGAATATCTCTGTAAACTCTATGAAGCAAAACAAAATCTAACAGTTAGTAATTAAATGTAACTAGAATGAGGAAAATGTTACCAAGAGTTCTAAATAGCTAGTCCTTGATCTGTGTTTTATATTTTTATATGTTCTAGGCCAGAGTTAGGAGATTTCTCCTTAATCTTTGTTTTATGTTATGGCTTTGTGTTATCAAAAATAAAAATTAGGATTAAAGTTTTTTAAAATTATGATAATTTGACGTTGACTTACCACTTTCCATTCTGGATGTTTCTGGTGGATTTTCTTCTTAACAGCAGTGCAGAATTTCTTGTGAGTGGTGTTCACTCCTTGGTAAGGGGTCCTGGTCTCCTAGAAAGCTCAGCCTGACCCTGGTGGGAAAGCCTTCTACACACGGTAGTGATGCTTCTGAAATGTCTTGCTCTAGATTTGATTAAATGCAAATCCTTTGGTGTGTGTTTCTCTACAATTTGCATCCTCAATGTAGATGATATATGAAGGTACTTTTCCCCTTCCATGAAGATTTTGATTCCCCACGAATGAGTTTCCATTAGGAACAAACTCTCTTAAAAGTTTATTATGAAAACAAGGAATCTCTTATTTCTTTTATGATTAACAATGGAATTTTCCATCCTTTTTAATTTAGAGTTAGATTTTAAAAATAATATGTATGTCTATATGTCTGTATGCAAAAGCCTATATTTGCCAGTAGGTACTATGCCTGTAATACTTAGGTTATGGGCACATGATTTTTATCTTTCAGGTGGAGATAAAAGTTCTAGGAAAATGTTTTCAATTAGGAATAGGAATCACTATTAATGTCACTTTAATACAATTGGTTTGCCTATTTATTATGTCTAAAACATAAATACATGATGTATAGCTGAGGTCCCTAATCCTATTAGTACGTCAGAATCAATTGTAAAAGTGGTTAATAATACCTTTGTCCAGCTCTCGCTGCTGTGGAATTCAGAATCTTTTGAAGTAGGACGTGAATGGTTATGTTTTAAAACAAGCTTTCTCATTTTTAAAAAAAGAGTCTTTTTGATACACAGTCAGTGTTGTCAGCTCTCCTGGAGCAAAAAATTTTTAAAAACCAATTTTTAGATACTTTCTGACATTCCTCTCATTCATCTTCAACTACTCACAATTGCTGCTTAACCTAATTTTGGTTCTACTTCCCAGTCCTAAATAGAGTTAGAGTTCCTGGACATCTTCCTAGGCATTCTAGATTTGTACAACACGTGGCATTTCAGGACTTCCAGTGGGTATCATCTAGTGGTTCTCAAGCTTAGCTGTGCCTCTGGTACTCTTGCCCTATGTCAGAGCAATGGACTCTAGAATCAAAATATGTTCTAGAGACTCTAGAGTCTTGGAGACTGGTTGAGGGGTTTTGCAAAAGTCTATTTTCACAATAAAACTAGTCGGTCATTTGCCTTCTATTCTCCCATTCTCTCATGAAGGTACAGGGGAGTTTTCTAGAGAAAACTCAGCGATATCACAACAGATTTTGATATCTGATATTGGAGAAGCAGATATGAAAATCCAGCTGTTTCCTATGAAGTTAGTCATTAAGAAAGTTTGCAAAAATGCAAAGCAGTTCAACTCTTCTCATTCAATCTTTGTTTTGGTTTGGTAAAATATATTTTTAAAATAGAAGTTTATTTATGTTAACATGTAATGATTTATTATTGTTTTTAAATGAATCGTTTTAAAATTCTTAGTTTTAATTTTTAATAAATAATGTGGCTATAACTCATATTAAGTAAAAAAGCTCTTGGGGTCCTCAATAATTTATAGGAGAATAAAGGAGTCCTGAAACAGGAATGTTTGAGAACTGCTTCTCAAGAAGAACACCTGTAGTTTAAATGAACTTCTAGGGCATTCTAATGCACAAATCTGAAGGTGTCTGCACTTCTCTTTCTAATGCACAAATCTGAAGGTGTCTGCACTTGTGGTTTCCGCATTTATACAAGAATACCAAAATACATTTGTCTCAATTTCCCAGCTTCCTGTACCTGTTTCCCTCACTCCTTTAAGCAAATGAGAAGAAAAGGAAAGCGTGGTCACGCTGACCTGGCAGCCACCAAGATTTGTATTTTTTTCCAAGCAGGGGAGCCCCAAGAGTCATCCCAATCTATTCTTGCTAACTCTTCATACCAAAAGCTCTGTATTCAAATGAAACATAACATTATTAAGTGAAGTAGTTACAATTGCTTTGTAGATACCTAGGAAGCATGTGGATTCTTCTAAACACTGCTTTTAAAAGAGGTTAGAACTTTTTAAACCTTTCAAGCAGCAAAGGAAACCATTTAAAAACAGATATGACTCCCCCTTGCTGATAGAATAAAGACGAACCTTCACGGCATGGCACCTAAGGCTCTCTGTGACCTGGTCCCATCCTACCTTTCTACCTCATCTGTGCTTGCTTCCTTCCAGGCAGCCTGTGCCCTGGTGCAGGTTTTTCATAGTGTGGTCTTGGGCCACCTGCCTCAGAATCACCTGCAATGCTTATAAAATTCAGTCTATCCCAGATTGACTGAATCAGAATATCTTGTTGTCACGCCAGATAATGTGTTTGAAGCAAGTCAGATTAGTGGCAAGATTAAAGTACTACACATCTTTCAAGATTCAGCACAACTACCTTCTCCATGTAGATTGTAATTTGCTTGTATATTCACCAAGATTGAGTTAATAGCCCATTTCACGGTGCTCCTTGGATGAATCTCTGTAATGGAACTGATTTCATGCTGCTTCCCATTCTTGTCAGTGGTTTGCATATCCATCCCCCAGCTCCAATTGTATTGTCCCTTTCTCTCTTTTCTTCTCTATAGTCCCACAGCACTTCAATATGTTTATGGTGCTGTGCTCATAGTAGGACCCCAGTGAGGGCCAGCCACGCTGAACCCTCGGCAGAATGCATCAGAGAGGATGGTTTCTGGGTAAGCAGCAATATATAAATGATAAAGTATATCAAGGGGGAGTCTATTATTTTTCATGGTAAAGAAACACGACCATGAGAACAGTAGGCCCACCTTATCCACAGGGAATATGTTCCAAGACCCCCAGTGGATTCCTGAAACCATAGATGGTACCAAATCCCATATACGCTATTTTTTTTTCTTATACGTATATGTCTATGGTGAAGTTGAATTGACAAATTAGGCACAGTAAGAGATTAACAATAATAACTCATTAGAGCAATGTATTGTAATAAAAGTTATATGAATGTGGTCTCCATCTCTCTTTCAAAATATAATATTTTTGGACTGCAGTTGACTATGGGTAACTGAAATCTTGGAAAACCAAACTGTGGATAAGGGGGAATTACTGCATAATATTTGTCTTTCCACAAACCAAACGGAGCACCGAAGGGTTTATACCCATCTCCCTGTGGGTGGACTATGTCTGAAATTCAAAGATGTAATGAAATTTGATGTAGAAATATTTAGTGCCCCGTAGAAGCATTTGAGAGATGAGATGTCATTGGAAGAGCTGAAGTGCATTGAAACTGAGAAATTGATTTGCAATAAACACTTGCCTGTTCTTCAAAATACCCTCTAATACATGTGCTACATTTGCTTAGATGCAATTACTTACTCCAAATTGATTACACACAATTAAATATATTTCTTAAAGATTGTTTTCTTATACCAAGGACACAAGTCTTCCACAGAACTGGGGGGATGGTTTCTGCTGGATGCATGCGGCTTTGGCTGTTTACTTCAGTTGCTGAAGGATTCAAAAGCCTGGTACCTGTGTTATCAGGTGGGTTGCCGGGTCATAGCAAGGTCTGATGATGGTCTGGGGCACCCTGTTAAGAAGGAGGGAAAACGAGGGTAAGTTTGGGTAGAATAAACACAGATCTACAGAGCAGAGAAATGATTGGTAGTTTCCCCTTTATCTTGTATTGGGAACACCCCTCAGATACTCCAAACCACAACGTTTCTGTATCAGCCTCCTTATTCATTCCAGGACTGGGCACCTGCTCTGTGGGTTGGGTAGCTCCTGATGACTTGGCAGGGGTTTTGTCGACAAGTTTGCTAAAAGGCAGATATAATGAAGGTAAAAGTGTGGAGGGCAGGTGTGAGGGACCCTGAAGCAGGCACACCAAGGTGGCAACCAGGGCACCTTCTGTTTCCCTTATCCTGCCTTTGTTCTAAGGCTTCCCTATTTCCCAGGCCTATCTATATGGGCAGTGGAAGGAGGTAGGGCTGCTCAGTGGTGTGGGCTGATGCTATGCTCCATTGGCACAGTGCATGGGAGCCCAGGTACAGGTGAGGCAGGATCCATGAGGAGGCAGAGGAGAAATGTACTGGTGACACAAGAGATGCCCCCAGATGGAGAACAGAATGGGCATGAACAAGTGCATGCACACCGGGCCCAGTGGAATCCTTACATGCAGATGCAAGTTTCTCTCCTCCCTACACTGGAGAGATGTGAAGAGTTGTTTGACTCAGGCACCCCCAAAGAGGTTGCTGTGTCTGCTCCAGTGACACAAACTCAAGTTTCTGGGTCTGCTCTGTGGACCACATGCTTCTTTGGGGGTGCACAGTGACCTCTGGTGAAGCATGAGCAGAGAGAATAGGCTTATCCACCACGGTTTGCATGCAAAAGTGAAGATGGCTTGAGGACAGAGCCACTGGCTGACCTGGGGTACAGCAAAGGGCAGGAAAGGTGCCAGAGAGGTTACTCCAGGCCAACTAAACTGTTACTTAAAGGGACCTGCCCTGGGATTTGGAATGGGATGATCTGGTCACTTACCATCTGGATCTTTCTACGTGTGGTCAGTTTTGTGGCCACAAGCTTTCCCTTGAATCTGGAAACAGCTGTCTTGCAAATACTATGGCATTTGGGCATATGGAAGCTCAGTTGGAGAATATAATGTGGATGAGAAACTGTTTCCACTGGAAGGGGCACTCGAGATCCGACAACTTATATTCCTTGATTTACATGGGAGAAAACCCAGTCCTAGTTCTGCTGGATCAGAGTAAATCACCAACATTGGGGAAATGGTTAAATTGACCCCGTCATTTTGTTTGGTTACATTGGAGCTACAGACATTCAGGGGTCTAGAGGCCCCACCTGAGGGATATGGCTTTGGTGGTAAGACATGCTGCAGGGAGTGGCTGGCCCATAACCATGGGTGAGGACGGATGAAATGGGCTGGGGAAGCCTTTGGGATGCAGTTATTCTACTTCTCAGGCTGCACCATTTTGTGACACCCAATGTGCCCTCCAGAAAGCAATGAGAGTGCTGAAACTATTTATTTGGGACAGGGAAGAAGGCTAGATTTATTTCTGAGCAGTGTGTAGGGCCTTGGTCCATCAGCCTCACACTTAGAGAAATCAGTCAGTTCCCCAAGCCTATTCCCAGAATTCAGGAGAGAAGGAATTTTAGAGATTGGTAAAAAAGCTGAGTGAGCTGGGCTAGTGGCCTTAAAGGTGAATGCCTGACTGGTCATTTCTATCTTGACTCTAATATTTCTTCCTTGGTAAAGGCTCTGCCTCTGGGTCCTTTAACTATGGTGTCATGAGAGAAAGAAGTAGAGATACTAGGGACAAAAATAAACCCTCTTTCCAACTATGAGTTAGTCCTGGATTATCAAAAATGCCAGGATTTTAGAATCATAATTTTCCTATATATTCAGTTATACATACATATATACACATACACGTATGTATACACACATAAATGTATATACAACATATGTGTTATATATGTGTATGTGTATATATGTATAACTCTATATAATATACATAGTGTATATACATACACACATGTATATGTGTGTATATGTATAATTTAATATGACAGTTGAAGATTTTGACAATGTAAGTCAAGAAACAGGTTTAAGTAGTTTTATTGAAATAGAGATTTTGGGCTGGGCATGGTGGCTCATGCCTGTAATCCCAGCACTTTGAGAGACCAAGACGGGCGGATCACTTGAGCCAGGAGTTGAGACCAGCCTGACCAACATGGTGAAACCCTGTCTCTGCTAAAAATACAAAAATTAGCTGGGCGTGGTGGTGCACACCTGTAGTCCCAGCTACTCAGGAGGCTGAGGCAGGAGAATAGCTTGAACCTAGGTGGTGGAGGTTGCAGTGAGCCGAGATCACACCACTGCATTCCAGCCTGGGTGACAGAGTGAGACTCTGTCTCAAAACAACAACAACAATAAAACAGCAACAACAACAACAACAACGACAAAACAAACAAAGTAGGGATTTTCTTTCACATATGAGGTGCATTTTTGATAATCCAGGACTAGCTCATATGAGGTGCAAGGCAGCAAGCTGGCCAAAGGATAGGAGACCCTGGCCAGATGTGTTGTGCTCACCCACTCTGCAACAATGTGACATGGTAAACAGCTGACCCCTTGTGTCCACAAACTTCTCATCACTCCACAATTGCAGAGTGACTGTGTTTGTTAGTGTCATTATTATGTAACCTATGGGCAATGGTACTGGTGGTGTAACATGAAATAGTACCAAGGTCCCAGATGTTAGATTCAAATGTTATGGCTTGCTAAAGACAGCTTTTACAATCTTTTAATTCTGCTAGAGTTTTAGCAAACATATCTGGGTAAAAGAGCTAGCCAAGTCCATTCAAGGATTCTTGCTTTCTGGCTGGAGGCTTTGCTTGAAGTCTGGCTTGAGCACATCCCCAGGAAGAACCGAGGGGATGTGATAAAACCACCTTCAGAAATCGTCTCTATCCAGATACAGCGGGTATGCATTGATGAGAAGGGTTCTTTCTCATTGATCTAGACAAAATATGGTATCTCATTGAAGCTAAGGTGCCATTGATTGTTAGATACACCGTGACTTCATGTGTCACTGAGAAAGAAGGAAAAAGCTGCTTTAGCCTATGCCATAATGCCTAGCAATAGCCCTGAAACATAGATTAGTCACAGAGCCTCTCGTTACTTTGGAGGATTTTTTCTAATTTTTTAAATTTTTAAATCAATTTTGAGGGACTTGGCAAATTCTCCTGCTTTCAGTTGCCTTGTCTGTCATTTAAAAGGCAACCCTTTTGCATATTTCCTATCAAAATGATGTAACACACCTTTGGATACCTGTAAGTATTTACTTAAGGTTCCATGAATACTAGGTGTTTGCTTTGTAAGAAAACACGGAACTATGCTCATTCCTTCAAAAATGAATATTTGTTTTACGATTACCAAATTTATGTTCATGGTCATTTCTGTGCTTTTTGTGGATGTGGTCATTTCCAATTTAAATGATTATCATAGTGCACTCTTTTTGAAGACATTTTGAATGACATTTAAATCCATCGTAGGCAGTACTAACACGGCACCTCATCTGTCCACATTTGCCTGCGACAATCTAGGTTTGCTCTTGTCATGGTGTCCCATCTGGTTAGTGTCCCTTTTCATTCTCAAAAGAGTGAGTTTGGAGGATAAAATTATGTGGTCGTCTTGCACAGACCTCATTGGACGTGACAGCATAAACAGCTCTGTCAAGTTGTCGTGATGTGGGCAGTGACAACTGCACCACAACCATTGCCTGAACAACAGCCACTGTGGATACAACTCCAGTTCAGAGACACTGAATGTAGTAAAAGATACCCATGTGAAAACATAGCTATGTTTCAGTCCATAGGATATGGAAGAACTTTTCTAACATTGATGTGCCTGAGAGTTCATTTTTCTCAAGCTGCCATCCCTTTCCTCTATTAAGGAATAGAAGTCAATTCTCATTCAGTCTTTCAAATAGATCATGTATGGTGTGTGAGGAAATTGCAAAATCCATTCTCTGAAGGGGCTGATGATTTAGTGGGGAAGACAGACATAAATGAATGATCAGAATGCAGTGTGAGGAGTGCCATTTGGAGACTATTATCCCAGCCCCCCAAGTGTTTATGTCAGTGTAGTATTTCTCAATCATTTGAAAATTCATGTTTCTTTTTGATAAACATTTAAATCCCCTCCTCCTAAAGATTCAGAAAGTGGCTTCTTCCTCTTCATGTTTTCTTGTCTCCTTCTCTTTGTCCTTCTTCAAATCACTGTTCTGGTTTTGCACAAATTAAGGTAATACAAAGAGTGCAGGAGCCCTAATATGGCACAAATGTCCAGGGAGTTATAAATGGCCTAGAAAAGGGGTTCAGAAAGGAGGAAGGTCTTTTAGAGAAGTTGGCATTTCAGCTGAGTCTTGCAAGATGCGTGTACGTGTGTGCATACATGTGTGAACCCGTGTTTTGAGATGTAATTAAAAGTCTCCTATGTATTCATTCTTTCTGCCATAGATGGTCATTATTTTTAGTTTCTTGTGTATTTTTTCAAGGGTTTCTTTATGTACTTACTAGTAAATACAAATATAAATTCTCATCTGGTTCCCAGCTTCTACAAGCAAGTTAGCACACTATATACTATCCTATTCCCCCTTCCTTTTATTCTTCCTCACTTAATTACCTTGGAGAATATTCTTCTAAATTTCTGCATAACATTCTTTTGTATGGATGCATGATCATTAATCTTATCAGTTTCCTACTTATAAACATTTGAGTTGTTTATTACATCTCAAATTGCTATTACAAACATTACTATGCTATTCTGCTATTGCAAACATTGCTATAGTAAATAATCTTGGACATTCATCATTTCATCTAGTGCAAGTAAGTATATCTGTAGACTAGGTTCTCAGGATGGAATGTTGGATCAAAAGTTATGTGGATTTTAAATCTTGATAGATATTGCCAAATTACCCTACATAGTCCTTGTAGGGGATATTCCCTCCCAGTAGGAATGATGAGAGTGTCTGTTTCCCACAACCTCACTGACAGTCTGCATGGTAGGGAGAACAGTGGCCCCCAAAGATGTCCAAATCCTAACCCCTGGAACCTGTGAATACGTTAGTTCACACGGCAAAGAGGCATTAAGTTTGATAATCAGCTGACTTATCAAAAAAGATAATCAAAAAGATAAGACTTTAATCAAAAAGATAAGACTTATCAAAAAGATAAGACTTTTTTCTACGTTATCCAGATGGGCCCAGTGTAATCACAAAGGTCCTTAAATGTGGAAGAGGGAGGCAGCAGAGGAGTCAGTCAGAGGAAGATGTGATGATAGAAGAAAGACACAGCGAGGAGCAATGCTGCTGCCTTTGCAAATTGAAGAAGGGGACCATGAGCAAAGCAACACGGGCGGCTTGTAGAGGCTGGAAAGAGCAAAAGGACACAGTCTCTCCTGGAGCCTCCAGAGGGAGCACAGCCCAGCTGACACCTTGATTTTAGCCCAGCGACACCCAACCTACAAAACTGTAAGATATACATTTGTGTTGTCAATGTAAAAGCCTTTAAGTCGGTGGTAATTTGTTATAGCAGCAACTGAAAACTATACATCATGTTATCAAACTTAAGGACCTTTGCCAATCTAAAAGTAATGCTCTCAGTGTAGTTTTACTTTGCATTTCTCCTATTAGGAGTGAGATCAAACATCTTTTCATACATTTATCTCCTTTCCTGTGACCTGTCTACTTTTATATTGGGTTGACTGGTTTTTGTCTTATCAAATTCTAGGAGTATGTTATAAATTAAGGCACTGTAATAGGAGCTGCAAATAACTCCCCCTAGTTTGCCATTTCTCTTTTGATGTTGCTTATGTCTAATAGTTGTAGTTTTTTATTTTGTACAGAAGCTTTTATTTTTTACTTAGCTGAATATATTATCTTTTCTCCAGGGCTTTATGGGGTCGAAGTAAGTAAAGTCTTTTTCATGCCAGGTTTATAAAGGAATTCTTTGTTTTCCTTTAGTATTTTTATTGTTATTCTAAAACATATTTAACTCTTACATCCAATTGGAACCCAAACAACAAAACTATATTTTGAATACTTTATCTTTCTCACACTGATTGAGATGTCGCTTATATCATAACCTGAATTCACACATATATTTCAGTGTATATCTTGACTTAGGCGTCTGTTCGATTAGTCTACTTATGGACCAAAATGACATTACTGAATCACTGATATTTAATATTTTAATATCTGGTAGGGCTAGTCACTCCTCTTCATTATTCTATTTATTTATTTATTTATTTATTTATTTATTAATTATTATTATACTTTAAGTTCTAGGGTACATGTACACAACGTGCAGGTTTGTTACATATGTATACATGTGCCATGTTGGTGTGCTGCACCCATGAACTCGTCATTTACATTAGGTGTATCTCCTAATGCTATCCCTCCCCCCTCCCCCCCACCCCACAACAAGCCCCAGTGTGTGATGTTCTCCTTCCTGTTTCCTAGATATTCCCCTTCCCAGAGTTTTCCTAGCTGTTCCAATAGTTTATTTAATTATTCATATGAACTTTAGAATTAAGCTGTCTAGTCAAAAAAATAAAAAAAGAAAGGAAAAAGAAGGATAGGGAAAAGAAACAACGAGAAAACAACTCTTCTGGTATATTTATTAATTGGGTACATGTTATATTTGCAAATTAGTGATTTTTAATATGTTCCAGTATTATTTTGTATATTTTCACAGTTTTTAAATTTTATTTATATGTTTTATTCATCTTAATTATAGTGATTTTATCTATTTTGTTTATATTAAAAATGGAGTCTTTTCTTCCATTATACTTTCACTCATTGTTTGTGTGTATGAAAGTGGTTGATTTCTGTATATTAGTTTGTCATTCCTTTATGGTACAGAATATCTTGTTGTTTCTAGTGGTTTTATAGTAATTTATATTGTGTTTTCAAAATATATGTTATACCATCTGAGGTTATTATTGGTGATTCTATAGCCATAGAAAATTATCCTTTTAATCTGGATTTTCAGATTCATTTGTGTAGAGTTGAACAAAGTAGCCTATTATGATTCTTTTAATTTCTTATTTATGTATTGGAGTGTCTCACTTATTTCTCTCTCCTTCCTTCCTTCCTTCCTTCTTTCCTTCCTCCCTCCCTCCCCCCCTCCCTCCCTCCCTCCCTCCCTCCCTCCCTCCCTCCCTCCCTCCCTTCCTTCCTTCCTTCCTTCCTTCCTTCCTTCCTTCCTTCCTTCCTTCCTTCCTTCCTTCCTTCCTTTTATTTTTTTAGATGGAGTCTCACTCTGTCTCGCTTAGGCTGGAGTGCAGTGGTGCGATCTCAGCTCACTGCACCCTCTGCCTCCTGGGTTCAAGAGATTCTCTTATCTCAGCCTTCTGAGTAGCTGGGACTACAGGTGTACACCACCACACCTGGCTAATTTTGTAATTTTAGTAGAGATGGGGTTTCACCAAGTTGGCCAGGCTGGTCTCGAACTCCTGACCTCAGGTGATCCACTTGCCTCAGCCTCGCAAAGTGCTGCTATTATAGGCATGAGCCACCTCGCCTGGTCACTTATTTCTGTTTATGTATGTTGTGCTTTGTTTTTAAAACTAGGTTAGCTAATAGTTCATTTTTTTAAAATACAGTTTTTGTATTTATTAGTGTTATTTTCTAATTCATTAATCTGGGCTTTATTAATCCTTCACTTCTACTTCCTTTTGGTTTATTTTGTTGTTCCTTTTCTAACTTTCCTTATTTGTTTCCTAACTTCCCTAAACCACTGTTCAATTTGTTCATTTTTATCCCTTTCATCTTACCAAACTACCATCCTAAAAGTTGTAACTTACAAACTAGTTATCAAATTCAATATTTTTTCCTCCCTCTCTTTGTTTCTGACATAGCTGAACCTCATTGAGAATTCTTTTTGCCTCCCAAGACACTGCACACTCCTGATTTTTTAGCTTTTCAGATATGTTTTCTTTCTTCTTCTTTCCCTGAAGCTTCTTCCCCTACAATTAACCTATGTGAGTTTTCTAATGTTCCGCCAGCCCCTTGCTCTATATTCTCTTTCTCGGTGCCCTCTTTCCTCTTCATGTCTCTTTCCCTACAGACTACTTTTAAATCCATATCTTATACAAGAAACAACTTTATCTTCTCAGCTTCAGATATACATTTTGAGCTGCTTCTAGAAAGCTGTATTTGAGTCTGCTAGGAATTTAAACTTAATGTTTGGAACTGAACTCTTCACCCTCCCACCCTCACCCAACCTCAGATCACGCTCTGATTTCCATATCTCAGTTAGCAGCATCACCATTTTTTGAGTGTGTAAACCTTGAAAACTCTGAGTTATGCTTTATTTCCCCCTTTCATTTCCAGCATTCCATAGCTGTCGGTCTTGCCTTCACCGTGGGTTTCTCTTCAGGCCCCTTCTCTGAACCTGTGACCTGAATCCAGTCTGTGCTGTCTCCTCCTTGACTTATGGTGGTTTTCTGTTAGTTTTCCCATGCTCAATGTCTCCATTTTAGTCCATCTCAATTAACTTAGAGCTCTGATCATTTCCTCCCCAACTAGAAATCTCAAGTGACTGCCCCTGGCCCACCAGTGAAGAACTGGTTCCTCACCTGTCATCCAAGTCCTCCACAATGAGGCTCTAACTTCTCTCAAAGCTGTATTCTCCATATGCCTTATTCTGTTATCCTCATTTCTTCCTAATTTTTTTGGTGAAATTTTTTATGTATTTATTAGATTTCCAACTTTTATTTTAAATTCAGGGGTTCATGTGCAGGATGTGCAGGTTCGTTAGACAGGTAAACGCGTGCCATGGTGGTTTGCCGCACAGCTCATCCCATCACCTAGGTATCGAGTCCAGCATCCGTTAGCTATTCTTTCTGATGCTCTCCCTCCTCCCACTCCCTCTGACAGGCCCCAGTGTGTGTTGTTCCCACCATGTGCCCATGTGTTCTCATCATTCTGCTTCCACTTATGAGTGCGAAAATGTGGTGTGTGGTTTTCTGTTCCTGCTTTAGTTTGTTGAAGATAATGGCTTCCAGCTCCACCCATGTCCCTGCGAAGGACATGGTCTTGTTCCTTTTTATGGCTGCATAGTACTCCATGGTGTATATGTAACATATTTTCTTTTTGTGTGTGTGCAGTTTTTTGAATACCTTTATTGAGGTATAGTTGACATACAATTACTTGCGCACTTAAAGTGTACAATTTGCTAAGTTTTGACATATACCCATGAAAGCATCAGTATAATAAAGATAACAAATATATCTATGTGCAGTGGCTCACGCCTGTAATCCAAGCAACTCAGGAGGCAGCGGCAGGAGCCTTGTTTAATTTTGAGACCAGCCCAGGCAACATAGTGAGACCCCATTTCTATAAAAAATAAAAACCAATTAGCCAGGTGTGGTGGCATGTGCCTGTAGTCCCAGCTACTTGGGAGGCTGAGGCAGGAGGATTCCCTGAGCCTGGGAGTTTGAGGCTGCAGTGAACCATGATTGCACCACTGCACACCAGACTGGGTGACAGAGTGAGATCCTGACTCAAAGAAAAAATGAAGGCCAGGCACGATGGTTCACGCCTGTAATCGCAGCACCTTGGAAGGCTGAGGCGGGCAGACCACGAGGCCAAGAGATAGAAACCATCCTGGCCGACACAGTGAAACCAATGTACCACATTTTCTTCATCCAATTTATCATTGATGGGCATTTAGGAGCATTTCTATGTATATTTTAATCCTCAAACTTTGGTTCGTACTGTTTTCTCCACTGGTAACATTTTCTTTTGTTCTTTACTAAAATTTTATTTATCCTTCAAATCTTATCTTATACACATGTCCTCTGTGAAGACTTTCCTGTTGTCCCTGAACTGAAGGTGATTCCTTCCTCATGTGATCCCTGCAGATCTCTCTATTGTACTTGTTTTTCTTCTTTGACCTATACTTATTCCTTTTCTTGCTTTGTGTTCCCATTAGATCATGAGTTCTGAGAAGGCTGAACTACGGATCTCCTGTAAAATGTGACCCAGAACCTTTTAAATAGTAAGTGCTCAAATATTTACTGAACGTAGGAAAACTCTCTAAAAGGTGGTGAGGAAATAAAATGGAAGTCACTGAATGACTGTGCCCCAAAAAATAGCTTGATATTTATCTGAACTGTACATGAGGGATAAATAAACTTTATTTTGAAGACACTGTAATTCAGGGCCTCTGTTACAGCAGTTTAGCCTTTCAAGCAAATACAATGGGAAACACGACTATGTTCAGTATGTTATGACATAAATACAACACTAACATAGACAGAGGAAGGCTCGTTCATTCATTGATCTCTGGGGATGATCAGTTCTGTATGATAAATAAGTAGAGACCCAAGGGAGATCCCTTTAGCCTACATATGTTTAGGGAGCTCTTCAGTGGTCTGAGCCTTTGCAGTAAGGAGAAACAGCAGTCTGGCAGCTGTGGCAGGAATCTGAGATAAAGTGGAGAGGCTCCTGATGTGACTCTGACCAGCAAAACCATCTGATGCTAGTGAGACTGAGCCCTGAGCTCAGCTTAGAACAACAGGCGAAGTCACACTTTCAAGGATAGAGCCAACATTAAAAAGTGGAAATAAAGGTGAGTCAAAATAGAAAAGAGAGAACAGGGGCAGGGGAGCCTGAAACTTTAGGGACCTGAGTTACAGAGGCTAAAGGAAAGGTGAAGGAGTGAGTTGCAATGTCAGTCCTGTTATGCCCGAAGGGCAAGTTCTTGATGACCAAATAGAAGAAATACCTTCCTCTGCCTTGGTCTGAATACTGAGGGATTGCAGGGGCTGGGGTACCTGGAGAGCAGATGTAACAAAGCCCAGGGGCGGGGAGAAACATCTAGAGTATCATTCTTAGAAAACATAACAGAATATCGATGCCTGTAGGGTCAAGGGTTCCATCACACCTTGCACGCTGCTAACCTAAACAGACTTGGGACCAAATCTGTACAGAGGGACCATCATTCAACCTGGCATAAAATTGACACTAAATTTGGCCACTTCCTGAATCTGATTTTGTCTGTTTTCGACCTCTCCTGTCTGATCCTTTGAATGTCTGAAATGTCCCCATCTCCTCAGGTTCCTAGAGGTGGGGTGAGGGAGCCAATCAGCTGCCTAGTTTCCTGAGGATAGACCCTGGCACAAACCCTTCTTACCAGCCTGAATTGACGTCACCAGTTGACAGCCTCATCTGCACCTGACACCAGTGTATGAACATTGCTCAGAGTTCTAGAAGCTGGATTTAAACCTTTTCCCTCAGACTGAATCTCTCATCTGCCCTTCTTTCCCATAACTCTCCTTATTCACACGCCTAATCTAGACTATAGTTCTTTTTGGGGGTCTTGAAATCCATTGACCTGACCTATCAACCTCTCTCGCATAAAAGTGCTTGACCCCGGCGGGCGCTGTGGCTCACGCCTGTAATCCCAGCACTTTGAAAGGCCGAGGTGGGCGAATCACCTGAGATCGGGAGTTCGAGACCCCTGGCCAACAAGGCGAAACCCCGTCTCTACTAAAAATACAAACATTGGTCGGGTGTGGTGGCACGCGCCTATAGTCCCAGCTACTCGGGAAGCTGAGGCAGGAGAATTGCTTGAACCCGGGAGACGGAGGTTGCAGCGAGCCGAGATCGGGCCATTGCACTCCAGCCCGGGCAACAAGAGCGAAACTCCATCTCAAAACAGCAACCAAAAAACCCCCAAAAAACCCCCAACAACAACATAATAGTTCTTGACCAGGCTGGCATAAAAAGGACATCTTGTAATGATGCGTAGCTGTAGGCTAGAAGGGAGTACAGAAAAGAGGCTTTGAGCATGAGTAGTTTTTGCTTTCGATTCCCTTTTCCTGCCTTGGGCGATCACGATTTCCCTCGCCTCCTTTCACCAGGGACATTCATTTGGGAGTATTTTCAGTTTAAGCCGCTAGGTGGTGCCTCAACCCTATCCGCAGCTCACCAAAAGGGCTTGCTCCGACAGCTGGGCAGGAGCGAGGATTTTTTTGGAAACTGCAGTGAACTGGAAGGAATGTACTCTTTTCTTCCTGAAAATCACGGACATCAACCTAAATGCTCCTTCCATGACTGGTTGCAGAGAAGGAATCCATTTCCCGACCTTCCCTGCCTATCCCTTCAACTCTTTCCCCCACCCTTTGCTGTGGATCACTACATAGCATGTACTAATTGGCATATAGAAGAGGTGCCTCTTTCTCTGAGTGGTCTGGGCATGCCCACCTCTCTAGTTTACCACAGGTGGGAGAGCCATGTGGTTAAGGGCACAGGCTCTGGATCTACAGGGCCAGGTTTGAATCCCGATTCCACTTACAAATGTTGTAAACATGGGCGAGTCACACAGTTTCTCTATGCCTCAGTTTCCTCATCTGGGAAATGTAGAGAAGGACATTGGCCTGTCTCAGGATTGTTCCATTGTCGTGATGTAGCTGTTATTTATTAGCACTAGATTTATTTGATCCAGTGAGACACTAGATCAAACCAAGCAAACTTTGGTCCTTGGTAGGCTCCATTTGCCGTCTTGCTGGCCCTCATGACAAAATATGAATCCATATCTTTTCTAGTCTTTTCTCTAAGAAGGATCCTTGGTATGCCTCCTCCTTCCAAGACTGGGAGAATGCTACTTCTACTTCCGACCACAAAGCTGACACAAGATTGTTAACCTGCTCTCGTGGTCTTGAACTTCTTTCCATGGGAGGCAGAATATCTACAGCGTGACTCCAGCCTTCCAACTCAAAGTTGGCTGCCCCGCCCCCCATCCCACCCGCAATCAGCCTGCTCTCAGCACTCCCTCCCCTTGTAACCACTGTGCATCAAACTTGGCATTTTTGTTCTGGTTTACATTTCTGGGTACTCTGGTATAAAACCTTTGAAATCAGTTTGGTTTAAAAGCATTTATTCAGTGGTTCTTATGGCCGGGTACTGTGCCAATATGCTTTGTATCTTCTGGGCATCATCACTGGAGTGTGTGTCTTTCCTCCCCGCAGTCTAGGAGTGGGAACGGGCTCTCCTCTCTATCTCCACATTGCAAACAGTAGGGACTGCAAAGTCATTGGTTCACTGGCCAACTATTGGACGCACGGAACTGTGAAGGGAGAACAGAGTCAGTTCCCTGGATACAGTAGTCCTCTATTCTTTATTAAGTTTAAAATGAAATTCCCATCTTCTTAGGGGCTCACTCTGAAAATCACTGAGGGAATAACCTCTACTCTTATTGATAACAACTCTTGGCTTCTCCGACTTCTCTGAATTGTTTGTGCTTTATGTCCTTCCAATTTGTCCTCCAGTTAGTGGCTTCTTAACCGACTGTTGCAGGTAAGTGAGGACTGGATAATGGGGAAAATAAAATCTTCCATGAGCTCAGGATTTTTGAGATGATTCACCTCAGGTGTCAGGGTCTTGAAGCCTTGGGATCTGTTCCCTGTCCCTTAACAGCTGTTTGGTTTCCTCAGCTGGAGAACTAGCCCTTCCTTCCTGATCAGCTCACACAGGAGATGAACCTTTTGGTTAGGAGAGGATTTCTGTGCCTACACACAAAGGATACACATAGTCTCACTCATCCCTGACAAACAGATTTGTGCCTTGGATTCTGTGGTGAAAATATTTTGTCTTCTTTTTTTCTTTTATTAAAGCTTGCACATTTTTTGTTGAAGACTGCTGAAGGATGTTGAGTGGTACTTCTCCTGATATCCCCAAATGGGCACTAGGGCCATAGCTGGAAAGAAGAGGTGTGAACTATCTTCCATTGTAAGGAGACCCACCAAGCCCTGGAGGTCCCTGGAAGCCACCCCCACCCAGACTGGTTAGGAGGTAATGAGTAGTTCCTTCTACCATCAGCCACTTGTATCCCTCCTGCAAGTCTACATAAGAAAACTAGGAAGGGGGTGCTATGGTTTGAATCTATGTGTTCCCCCAAAATTCATTATGATGGAACCTAAGGCCCAATGTGATAGTATCAAGAGGTGGGTCTCAGAGGTGATTAAGCCATGAGGGCTCCACTATCACAAATGAGATTACTGCCTTTGTGAAAGGATGCAAGGGAACTAACTCGGCCCTTTTTGCCCTTCTGCCTTATGCCATATGAGGACACACTGCCCCTTCTGCCATGTGAAGATGCAGTAAGAAGTGCCTCACCAGACACCAAATGCTGGTGCCTTGATTTTGGACTTCCCAGCCTCCAGAACTATAAGAAATACATTTCTTTGTAAATTACCTAGTCTAAGTTTGTTATAGCAGCAGGAATAAACTAAGATGGGGGTGTGTGAAGAAGGAGGAGTGGGAAAGAAAGCCATGAGTGTGAGGCATTTATGTTGAGAAATTTTTCTTCTCTTCCCCCTGGGTGAGGTGAAAGTTATATCCCCACTCTCTCACACCCAGCAAGCCCCGTGAGGTGAAGTTCCAACAAAATTACTTGTGGCAGTTGGAGGTGCCTTGGAAGGGGAGACTGACATCTTATTCCCCAGTTGGATGACTTGCTGATCTGCTCTGGGCCCCACTAAGCAGGAGAAAGAGAACTGAGAGATGGCAGGGCAGGGTGGGGGTGTGATCAAGGCAAGTATGAACATGTCACCCATGGGCCTAGAGGTCATAGGGGAAGGTAGCTTGAGCCACTTAAGAGAGCTTCTGGCTGGGCGCAGTGGCTTATATCTGTAATCCCAGCACTTTGGGAGGCCAAGGTGGGTGGATCACAGTCAGGAGTTCGAGACTAGCCTGACCAGCATGGTGAAACCCCGTCTTTACTAAAAATAGAAAAAATTAGCCAGGCATGGTGGTGTGCACCTGTAGTACCAGCTATTCAGGAGAATGAGGCAGGAGAATTGCTTGAGCCTGGCAGGCAGAGGTTGCAGTGAGCTGAGGTTGTGCCACTGCACTCCAGCCTGGGCAACAGAGTGAGACTCCATCTCAAAGGAAAAAAAAAAAAAGAGCTTCCAGATGAGAAGGGGACTCTGGCAATGAATTGCCATGGTGCTGTCACAAGTACCCCTAGAAGTGGAAGCTATGGGGAGCAGAGAGGTAGGACCAGAGCCAAGTCTCCTGGGTCAGGGAAGTGTGCTATGCTGGGGCCTGGGAGCCCTGAGGAGAGCTCTCACATGGGCTCCTCAAAAGAGCAGGGATTTGAACACCAACCACATTGAGGGTGTTTAGAGCTAGTCCATGCTGCCCTGAGAAGCAGAGTAACCTATGGGGAGAGGAACCGCAGCAGTCAATTATAAGATATACCTCCTTCCAGCCCTCTGCCTCCTTCCTACTGACCAACTGAAGAAACCAGGCCTTGAAAAGTGGGTAGAGGAAGCACCTCCGAGCTTTCATGACTGAGTCTTAGCTTAAACCAATTGTACTCATAGGAGGAGAGGACATGATGTGTAGATCAAGTTTGAGATTAAAGTTTTAACTGGAGTAGTTTTTTCCCCCAAATGATCAAAACAAAAATGAAATTATAATCACATATAATAAAAGGTCAGTAGGCAGAGCAGTTCTTGGATTGGTCAATTAATTTATTCAATAATGTCATTGGGAATATGGTCCTTTCCAATTCTGTTGGCTGATTCTTACTCTGGCTACCTCACGGTCCCCAGGTGGCAACCACAGTTCCAGCTGTCATATACAAACAACAACCTCCAAGTCTTAGTAGAGTAAACTTAGTAGAGTAAAACAAACACCATCTTACTTTGCTCACAGATTCTGTGCTTCACAAATTTGGACAAGGCCCAGTGTGGGGGTGGGTAGCCTACCTCTGCTTCACAATATCTGAAGCCTTGATTTCTCTTCCACACTGCTTTTTAAAAATGTAATTATTTATTTTTAATGAACAAGTAATAATTCTACATATTCATAAAGTACATTGATGTTTCAATACATATAATGTGATCAGATCAAGGTAGTCAGCATGTTCATCTTAAACATTTATTATTTATTTGTGTTGGGAATATTCAATTTCCTCCTTCTAGCTCTTTGAAACTCTGTATTATTAACTATAGTTATCCTACAGTGGTGTAGAAAACTAGAACGGCTTCCTCCTATCTAGCTGTAATTTTGTATCCTTTAAAAAATCTCTCCTATCTCTTCCTTCCTCCTACCCTTCCCAGTCTCTAGTATCCTCTGTTCTACTTATTACTTCTAGGAGATAAACTTTTTTCTGCTTTCACATCAGTGAGAACATGAGGTGTTTAATTTTCTGTTTCTGGCTTACTTCACTTAACATAATGTCCTCTAATTCCATCCATATTGCCACAAATGACAGGATTTCATTGTCTTCTAATGCCAAATAGCATTCTATGGTGTACATATATCACATTTTCTTTGTCCACACATCTGTTGTTGGACACCAAGCTTGGTTCCATGTCTCAGCTACTGTGAATAGGGCTGCAATAACCATGGGGGTGCAGATGTCTCTCCAATATAATGATTTCTTTTCCTTTGGATAAATTCCCAGCAGTGCGATTGTGAGACCATATGGTAGTTCTATTTGTAGTTAGGAACCTCCATCCTGTTCTCCATAGTGGCTGTACTAGTTTGCATTCCCACCAACAGTGTATAAGAATTCCCCCTTCTCTGCATCCTCATCAGCATTTGTTAGTTTTTGTCTTTTTGATAATAGCGATAACTGTGGTTTTGCTCTGCATTTCCCGGATGATTAGTGATGTTGAACATTTTTTTTCATGTATTTTTAGCTATTTGTATGTCTTCTTTTGAGAAACGTCTCTTCAGATCCATTTATTAATTGGATTTTTTTTTTTTTTTTGCTATGAAGATATTTCAGTTCTTCATAGATTCTGGAGATTAATCCCCTTTTGGATAAGGAGTTTGCAAATATTTTCTCCCATTCTGAAGGTGGTCTTTTCACTGTGTTGATTATTTCCTTTGTTGTGCAGAGCTTTTTAGTTTGATATAATCCCATTTGTTTATTTTTGCTTTTGTTATCTGTGCTTTTGAGGTCTTATTCATAAAATCTTTTCTCAGATGAAAGTACTGAACCATTTCTGCTATGTTTTCTTCTAGTAACTTTATTGTTTCAGGTCTTACATTTAAGTCTTTGATCCATTTGGAGTTGATTTGTGTAAAGGGTGACATATGGGGAGTCTAGTTTCATTCTTTTGGATATGGATATCCAGTTTTCCCAGCAATTTATTGAAAAGACTGTCTTCTCCCCAATGAGTGTTCCTGGCACCTTTGTAAAAAATCAGTTGGCTTCAGATATGTGGATTACTTTGTGAGTTCTCTGTTCTGTTCCATCAGTCTATGTGCCTGTTTTTATGTCAGCACCACGCCATTTTGGTTACTACAACTTTGTAGTGTATTTTGATGTCTGGAATTGTGATAACTCTAGCTTTGTGCTTTTTGCTCAGGATGGATTTGGCTATTTGGGGTTTTTATGATTCCATATAAATGTTAGCATTTTATTTCTATTTCTGTGAAAAATGTCATTGGCATTTTTATTGGGATTGCATTGAGTTTGTAGATGGCTTTGGGTAGTATTGCCATTTTAACAATATTAATTCTTCTGTCCCATAGGCACAGGATGTCTTTTTATTTGTTTGTACCCTCTTCAGTTTCTTTCAGCAGTGTTTTGTAGTTTTCCTTGTGAAGGTCTTTTACCTCTTTGGTTAACTTTATTCCTAGGTATTATTTTGTAGCTATTGTAAATGGGATTGCCTTCTTGATTTCTTTTTCAGCTACATGAATTTGTTCATGTACAGAAATGCTACTAACTTTTGTGTATCAATTTTGTATTCAGCAACTTCACTGAATTCGTTTTCAGTTCTAACAGTTCTTTAGTCAAATATTTAGGTTTTTCTGTCTATAAAATTATGTGATCTGCAAACAAGGGCAATTTGACTTCCTCCTATCTAATTTGGGTGCTCTTTCTTTCTTTCTCTTGCCTAATTGTTCTGAATAGAACTTCCAGTCCTGCGTTGAATGAGTGGTGAGAGTGGTCATCCTTGTCTTCTTCTAGTTTTTAGAGAACAGGCTTTCAGCGTTTCCCCTTTCAGTAAGATGTTAGCTGTGGTGGACTGAGTTTTAATAATAGAAAATAAAGGATAAAGCTTTGAAATCTGCCTAGGATGCAATTAAGGATGCAAAGGGCAGATTTGATTGAGCTTCAGTGAAGGAGTAATTAAATTAGAGAAAAATGAAATTGCTTTGTGTTCATACACCATTGAGTTGAGACAGAGCAATATACTGGTTACAAGCCTTTGGAACATGATTTGTTCCAAAAGGGACACTTATATCCTTAAAAGAAAAGTTTATTTTACTTTTATATGATATAAAAGTAATTATCAGTTGTAATTACTTTTATACGATAAACTTTTCTTTTAAGGATGTAAGTGTCCCTTTGAACATGTTCAAATTGTGCAATTTTTTTGTCTTCAAACCATTCTGCCATCAAAGAACACAACATGGGAGGTGAACAAGGAGAGTAAAGGCAAAAGTAATTATCAGTTATAATTATAATTATGTTTTATCAGCTTTATATTTATATTTATAATTATAAGTCATAATTACTTTTATCAGTAAGAAATTGTAAAAGTTTCTGGATGAAAACATAGATTTTTCCTAATACCTTAATCAGGTGCTATCTTAATCAGAAGCAAATAATAAAAATCCTGGTGTTAGGTCTTCATAGATTATTATGCACTTTGAGATGAGAGTTAGAGATGAAGATGTAGGATTATTGGTCTATACTGCCATTGATCGCCTTCTTAGAGTAAACTCAAAGTCCACCAAGAATCCAGAAAATCATGTCTATTAAAAACTTCTCAGACCAGATATAGGAAATGGAACATCTATGAAGCTATTCTAGAATTTATTTCCATCTTAACTGATTTGGTTCAAATATTCAACCTAGAGGAGCTCCAATTCATTCTTTTGGATCTAATGAATTCCTATAGAGCTTTTAGTACCTTTTCCTCTCTCAATCAGGAAAAATGTAGCTAGCTGTTGTGGATTACCACCTTGTGGATGGCACCAGGCATGGCTTCCCTTGCCTGACGATTACTTTCTTGCCTGGTCACTGGCCACCAACTATGGTCTTAACTCTGCCTAAGATTCCCTTTTCTACTGTCCCTGACCATGGTCTCAACATAGTTTCACATGAAATTCTCTTGTTTGGCCATGATCCTGGCTCCGTTTATTATTCTCTGTGTCTAGCTTGGTTAAACATGTTCAAATTGTGCCACTTTTTGTTTTCAAACCATTTTGCCTTTAAAGAACACAACATGGGAGGTGAACAAGGAGAGCAGTTTTTGCAAAGAGGAGACGACACTGATTGGAAAGCATTTATGGTGCAGCTATAGCTCAAAGTATTCATCTGTGAGTTTTGCCAAGTTCAGCATATCTTTCTTTCTCTGCTTTCATGGGTGCCCTAGGGGCTGTCTTCCCCTCTCCAAACTATACAGAAGCAGAAACATACTTATGAGCCACTGGCCTAACAGGAGAAAAGAAAACTCTGATGCATGCCTATATTTAGCTAGAGTTTTCCATCCCCAAAGGCAGGCAAGCCTGGAGCTAGTGAATAGGGAGGAGGAAGAGGAGGTGGAGGAACAATGCAGATGGGAGTGTTTGAAATGAGGAGGGAAAAAAACTTAGCCTCGGTGAGGACTTGGGATGGAGCAAGTGGTTGGTCCTTAGTTACCACCAATTCATCCATTGTCCATGCACAGCCTATTGTCCTACAGTGCTGGATCCCTGTAAGGCCCTACATAGAAGTTGAGAAACTTGGGACACATGTGTAAGGGAGGAGCTATGAAAGGGAAACTGCATCACTGTCCAAGGAAGAACAGTTCAGAAACACTCAGAAACAAAAGATTTTTCTTTAAACCAGGGAAGCCATGGGCATACTCCCATTGTTACATACTTAGTGAACAGAGCTGATTTTCTAGCTTGTGGGTGAAAATGATGCATTTCACCTGAATTTTAAGCTCTGTGGCTGCCAATTTTAGAGGGGTTAATCTTCCAACTGATAATATTATTTTACAGATTCAGATAAATTACAAGGTAAAAAATAATATTCGACCTGGATGATGTATTATGATGTATATTTGGGTGTTCAGTTTGCTCTGGATGCAAGATTTGGCATTACATTGATTTAATATTCAGGGTTGGCTAGTCTGAATCTGTGGCTGATAAACCAAGCCAGCTTTGCAGGTGGTTACTAGTGACTTAGCTGGAAACCCAGCTGTCCAAGTTCTGGCTCCAAAGTATGTATTTCTAACCTCAGATTCCTGCTTGATTGCTTTTGTAGAATTAAGTATACAGAGATACATCATCAAAACGACTATCAGGATTTCTTGAGTCAATTTTAGGAGAGAATTATGTTTCTATATCTGTGTGTTTTTGTGTGTGTATGTGTGTATGCACTGCAAAAATGTAGAAGATGTGATTATAACACTAGAGGACGTTATAATCTAGTTAGGGAGGTAACATATGATGTTATAGGTTTATCTTTAGCATTCCCTAATGACTAAGCTATCTCACAAGTATTTTTTGGTCCCTGAATTTGTGCTTATATACATACATAACAGGACATTAACTCAGGAAAGAATGAGATCATGTCTTTTGTGGGAAAATGAATGGAGCTGGAGTCCCTCATCCTCAGCAAACTAATGCAGGAAGAGAAAACCAAATACCACATGCACTCACTTATGAGTGGGAGCTAAATGATGAGAACTTATGAATACAAAAAAGGGAACAACTTGAGGCGTCGACTTGAGAGTGGAGGGCGGAAGGAGGGAGAGGAGAAGAAAAGATAACTATTGGGTACTGTTTTTAATACCTGGGTGATGAAATAATGTGTACAACAAACCCCATGACATGAGTTTACCTATGTAACAAACCTTCACCTGTACTCCTGAACCTAAAGTAACAGTTAAAAAGCAATAACAATAAAAAAAAAGCCCAGGGCACTAAAGTTGAGGTTTCAACTGAGGTAATAGATATGGTTTGCCAAAATGAGATGTGGGAAAAAAAAATACAAGAGTTTCAAAATCAATGGTTATGAAGAGTTCCATGGCTGGGCGTGGCAGCTCACGCCTGTAATCCCAGCACTTTGGGAGACAAAGGTGAGAGCCTGGGAGTTCAAGACCAGCCTGGGAAACATGGCAAAACCCCGTCTCTAGAAAAAGTACAAAAATTTGTCGGGTGTGGTGGCAGGCATCTATAGTCCCAACTACTTGGGAGGCTGAGGTGGGAAGTTTGCTTGAGCCTGGGAGGAAGAGGTTGCAGTGAGCCAAGACAGCGCCACTGCACTCCAGCCTGGGTGACAGAACATGACCCTGTCTCAAAAAAAAAAAAAAAAAAAAGAAAAAGAAAAAAAAAAGAGTGGTTCCACGATTCTTGGATCACCTAAATCAAATCAAGTGCAAAGTGTGAGGATTACATTTTGCACACAGGATTTCACTAGAGAAAACTGAGTTTTGACCCTACAGTGAGAGAGAGAGAGAGAGTGTGTGTGTGTGTGTGTGTGTGTGTGAATGCACCTGCTTCCTCCCTGCCAGCCTAATTGGGGGGGGGGGAGGAGAGGGGCTTCAGGTGATTAAAAGTGCACACTGTGTGCTCCTTGCAGGTAGAGAACACCTCAGATATCTAAGGCAGCTATGGCAGGAAAGAGAGAGTAGAGAGCCTAGTATTGTGTGTTTCTCTGAACCTTTCAGCTGTTGGCGCTGATGGGATAGAGTTGTTTATGTCCTGCCTTAGGGAACAGCCTGGCAGGACATAAACTGCCAAGAGCCAGGGCTGAGGGGATGTGGAGAAAAATACCTACTTCTTGGGACCTTAGTCGGAGCCACACAAGTAGCCTCCAAAGAGCCCATGGAAACACCTTCAGCTTTAAGCATGTTGGACCCAGAGAGTCTGATGCCAACTTGCAGTAGTTCCCAGTTGCCAGCCAAGCAGGAACTTCCAGTACTTTCGGCAACCTTTCTGCTTCAGCCTTCCTGGCCCAAAGCTGGTAATCAGTAGGGAGGATATCAGTAAAGAAAGGGAGAAAGTGCTCACTAGATCCCTTTCCCTGAGGTCACTGCAGCCCTTAGTAAAGATGGGGAAAGAAGCAAGTTCCTTTTTGAGGCAGTGGAGCATAGTGGGTGAGAACACAGATTCAGCAATCAGACTCGTTCAAATCCCAGCTCTGGCAGCTGCGAGGAGGTAATCATTTTCTCCATGATTTGGTTTCCTCCCCTATAAAGTGGGAGTAGTAATAGTATACACATCATCAGGTTTGTGTTTTTCTAGGTAAAATTTATTTTTTATAAGTTTTAGATTTATAGAAAAATTAAGAAGATGGCACAGAGAATTCCCACATATCCCACACCAGTTTCCTTAACACTTGACAATAATTTGGTACATTTGTTACAATTAATGAGTCCATATTGATAGATTATTATTAACTGAAGTTTGCACTTAATTCAAATTTCATTTTTATTTATAAAAGGTTCATTTCCAGTTCTAGGATCCTACACAAGATACCATATTACCTTTAGCTGTCATGCCCCTTAGTCTCTTCTTAGCTGTGGTAGTTTTTAGACTTTCCTTGTTTTTGATGACCTTAACGATCTTGAGAAATACTGGTTGGGTATCTTATAGAATGTTTCTTAATGGGGATTTTTCTGATGTTTTTCTCATCATGAGACTGGGGTCATAGTTTTTTTGGGAGAAAGACCACAGAGGTAAAGTGCCATTATCGTCACATCATATCAAGGGTATTTAAAATCAAGGGCGATTTATCTTTGCTAATGTTAAACTTGATACTTAGCTAAGGTATTATTCAGATTTCTCCACTGTGAAGCTACTCTTTCCCCCCCTTTCCATACTGTACTCTTTGGAAGGAAGTCACTATGTCCAGCCCACCTTTAAGGAAGGGGGAGAGTTACGCTCCGGCTCCTTAAGGAGCTGGATTCTGGGTTCTCTCACTTAGCAATGTGCATGTAGATACTCCACATGAATTATTTGGAATCCTACCTAGAGATTTGCCTCTTCTCTGCCACTTACCTGTTTATTCAATCATTTATATCAGTATAGATTCATGGATATTTATTTAATACTTTGGATTATTATCCAATACTACTTTATTTTGTTACTCAGATTGTTCCAGCTTTGGCCACTCAGGGTTCTTTTAGTGACTCCCATGTCTCTTAGCTGTCCTCATCACATGTGCCTGTGTGAGGTGTGGGGGTGTGCATGTGTGGGCACGCATGCGTGTGTTTGAGCACTTCCTTGCTTTTAGTCATTACAAAATGCTCCAGGCTCATCCTTGTATGTTTCCTGCCCCAGTCCTAGAACCAGTTCGTTCTCCAAGGATCCTTTTATTGAAGGATAATATTAGAACCCAAGATATGAGTGTTAGGTGTGTTTATTGCAACTGGGGTATCGTTGCATCTAAGCCCTTTTAACTGGGAGACCAAGCAAAGATATTGTGTATTGTGTGTGTGTGTGTGTGTGTGTGTGTTTCTATATGAAACCATTTGTATCCATATTAAGCCAAACATGAGTTTATACTGGTGTTTCCAATCTAATCCATTACCACGTGGATCACTTTAGCCTATTCCTGTTGCTTATCAGTGAACTCCCATGCCAACTGTGAGAAATCTGGCTCCTATCATCTGTCATCCATTTACATAATTGTTCATTTTCAGTGCACATATATAGTGGCTTCCACATTGTTAACCTGTACCCCTACGGGAAGCACTTTATCAACTAGAGTGCAGTGCTTATGTACAGCTCATTTTGCCTTTACTCTTACAGACTCCACTCATTTCCAAAATAGGTGAGCACTGTTTTTTCTTCCCTTGTTCAATTCGATAAGATTGTTTCATACATATTGTTAGATTGTTTTATTACATTTTGCATTTCATCTTGGGATTCCCTTCATCTCCTGAATTAGGTTTTGTTTTTTTCTTTACATTTGCCTATGTCAAGTTCTACTCTTTGAGCTGTAAAGTTATATGGACTATAAAAACCCCATATATTTACAATTACAGTATCAGAATAGTTTCATTGTCCTAAAACACCTTTGTGCTTCACTTGTTCAACTCTCCAAAAATTCTTCAAACTCTTTGCAACTACTGATATTTTTGTTATTGCTATATTATTTTTGCTTATCCCAGAATGTCACATAATTAGAATCACAGTAGTTCACCTTTTCAGACTGGCTTATCTCACTTAGCAATGTGCATTTAAGATTCAACCCATGTCTTTTTGTGTCTTGATTGCTCAATTCTTTTATAAAATTTTTACTTAATTTTTAATTGCTGGGGGTACATAGAAGGTGTATATATTTATGGGGTACATGAGATGTTTTGATACATGCATGCAATGTGAAATGAGCACATTATGAAGAATGGGGTATCCATCCCCTCGAGCATTTATCCATTGAGTTGCAAACAATCCAATTAAACTCTTTAGGTTATTTAAAAATGTACAGTTAAGTTATTATTGGCTATAGTTGCCCTGTTGTGCTATCAAATAATAGATCTTATTCATTCTATTTTTTTTTGTACCCATTAACCATCCCCATCTTCCCTGCCACAACCTCCATTATCCTTCCCAGCCTCTGGTAACCATCTTTCTGTTCTCTATGTCTATGAGTTCAATTGTTTTGATTTTTAAATTTCACAAACAAGTAAGAACATACAATGTTTGTCTTTATGTGCCTGGCTTATTTCACTTAACATAATGATCTCCAGTTCCTTCCAGGTTGTTACAGATGACAGAATCTCATTCTTTTCTTATGGCTGAATAGCACTCCATTGTGTATATGTTCCATGTTTTTTATCCATTCATCTGTTGATGGACACTTATGTTGGTTCCAAATCTTAGCTATTGTAAACAGTGCTGCAACAAATATAGAAGTGCAGATATCTCTTTGACATACTGATTTCCTTTCTTTTGGATGTATACCAGCAGTGAGATTGCTGGATCACATGGCAGCTCAATTTTTAGTTTTTTGAGGAAATCCCAAGTTGTTTTCCATGGTGGTTGTGCTAATTCACATTCCCACCAAGAGAGTACAAGGGTTCTGTTTTGTTCACATCCTCACAAGCATTTGTTATTGCCTGTCTTTGGGATATAAGCCATTTTAATAGGGTGAGATGATATCTCACTGTAGCTTTGATTTGCATTTCTCTGATGGTAAATGATGTTGAACATCCTTTCATATGCCTGTTTGCCATTGGTATGTCTTCATTTGAGAAGTATTTATTCAAATCTTTTGCCTGTCTTTTGATAGGATTATTAGATTTTTTTCCTACAGAGTTGTTTGAGCTCCTTATATACTCTGATTATGAATCTTTTGTCAGATGGGTAATTTGCAAATATTTTCTCCCATTCTGTGAGTTCTCTCTTCATTTTGTTGATTGCATCCTTTGCTGTGCAGAAGCTTTTTAACTTGATGTAATTCCATTTGTCCACATTTGCTTTGGTTGACTGTCTTTTTGGGGTATTGCTCAAGAAAGTTTTGCCCAGACCAATGTCCTGGAGATTTTTCCCCAATGTTTTCTTGTAGTAGTTTCATGTTTTGAAGTCTTAGATCTAAGTCTTTGATCTATTTTAATTTGATTTTTGTGAGAGATAGGGGTCTAGTTTCATTCTTCTTCATTCGGATGCTAGTTTTCCCAGCACCATTTATTGAAGAGACTGTCTTTTCCCCATCATATGTTCTTGGTACCTCTGTTGAAAATGAGTTCACTGTAGATGTGTGGATTTTTTTTTGGGTTCTCTATTCTGTTCCATTGGTCCACGTGTCTGTTTTATGGTAGTACTGTGCTGTTTTGTTTACTATAGCTCTGTGGTGTAATTTGAATTCAGGTAATGTGAGTCTTCTGGTTTGGTTCTTTTTGCTTAGGACAGCTTTGGCTATTCTGGGTCTTTTGTGGTTCCACATAAATTTTAGGATTTTTTTTTTTCTATTTCTGTGAAGAATGTCATTGGTATTTTGATAGGGATTGCATTGAATCTGAAGATTGCTTTGCTAGGAGACTTTTTATTATGACTTTGATCTCATTACTTGTTATTAGTCTGTTCAGGTTTTGGATTTCCTTCGGGTTCAATCTTGATAGCTTGTATGTATCTACAAATTTGTCTATTTCTTCTAGCCTTTCTGATTTATTGGCATATAGTTGGTCATAGTAGCCACTAATAATCCTTTGAATGTCTGAGGTATATCTTGTAATGTCTCCTTTTCCATTTCTGATTTTATTTATTTGGATCTTCTCTTTTTTTTTCTTAGTTTAGCTTGGCTAAATATTTATGAATTTTGTTTAACTTTTCAAAAAAACAATTTTTTGTTTCATTGATATTTTGTATTGTTTTTTCTTTCATTTTGATTTTATTTATTTCTGCTCTGTCATTATTATTCCTTTTCTTCTAATTTGGGTTTGGTTTGCTCTTGCTTTTCTAGTTTTTTAAGATGCATCGTTAAATTGTTTATTTGAAGATTTTCCCCTTTTTTGATGTAGGCACTTAGAGCCATCAACTTCCCTCTTAGTACTTTGCTGTGCCTCATAGACTTAGCTATGTTGTGGTTCCATTATTATTTGTCTCAATACATTTTTAATTTTCTTATTAATTTATTCATTAACCTACTAGTCATTCAGGAGCATACTGTTTAATATCCAGGTATTTGTATAGTTTCCAAAATTCTTCTTGTTTTTAAATTCTAGTTTTATTTCATTGCGGTCAGAGAAGATGCTTGATATTGTTTCAATTTTTTTGAATACTTTAATTCTTGTTTTGTGACCTAATGTATGGTCTATCCTTGAGAATGATCCATATGCTTAGGAAAAGACTATGTATTCTGCAGCCTTTGGATGAAATGTTCTGCAAATATCTATTAGATTCATTAGGTTTATAGAGCAGATTAAGGCTGATGTTTCTTTGTTGATTTTCTGTCTGGAAGATCTGTCTAATGGTGAAGGTGGGATGTTGAAATCTCTAGCTATTATTGTATTGGGGCCTATCTCTCTCTAGCTCTAATAATATTTCCTTTATATATCTGGATGGCCCAGTGCTGGGTGCACATATTGCACAATTAAAATTGTTAGATCCTCTTGCTGAATTGATCCCTTTATTATTATATAGTGACCGTCTTTGTCTCTTCTTTTTTTTTTTTTAATTTATTTATTATTATTATACTTTAAGTTGTAGGGTACATGTGCATAACGTGCAGGTTTGTTACATATGTATACTTGTGCCATGTTGGTGTGCTGCACCCATCAACTCATCATTTACATCAGGTATAACTCCCAATGCAATCCCTCCCCCCTCCCCCCCTCCCCCCTCCCCATGATAGGCCCCTGTGTGTGATGTTCCCCTTCCTGAGTCCAAGTGATCTCATTGTTCAGTTCCCACCTATGAGTGAGAACATGCGGTGTTTGGTTTTCTGTTCTTGTGATAGTTTGCTAAGAATGATGGTTTCCAGCTGCATCCATGTCCCTACAAAGGACACAAACTCATCCTTTTTGATGGCTGCATAGTATTCCATGGTGTATATGTGCCACATTTTCTTAATCCAATCTGTCACTGATGGACATTTGGGTTGATTCCAAGTCTTTGCTATTGTGAATAGTGCCGCAATAAACATACGTGTGCATGTGTCTTTATAGCAGCATAATTTATAATCCTTTGGGTATATACCCAGTAATGGGATGGCTGGGTCATATGGTACATCTAGTTCTAGATCCTTGAGGAATCGCCATACTGTTTTCCATAATGGTTGAACTAGTTTACAATCCCACCAACAGTGTAAAAGTGTTCCTATTTCTCCACATCCTCTCCAGCACCTGTTGTTTCCTGACTTTTTAATGATCGCCATTCTAACTGGTGTGAGATGGTATCTCATTGTGGTTTTGATTTGCATTTCTCTGATGGCCAGTGATGATGAGCATTTTTTCATGTGTCTGTTAGCTGTATGAATGTCTTCTTTTGAGAAATGTCTGTTCATATCCTTTGCCCACTTTTTGATGGGGTTGTTTGTTTTTTTCTTGTAAATTTGTTTGTGTTCTTTGTAGGTTCTGGATATTAGCCCTTTGTCAGATGAGTAGATTGCAAAAATTTTCTCCCATTCTGTAGGTTGCCTGTTCACTCTGATGGTAGTTTCTTTTGCTGTGCAGAAGCTCTTTAGTTTAATGAGATCCCATTTGTCAATTTTGGCTTTTGCTGCCGTTGCTTTTGGTGTTTTAGACATGAAGTCTTTGCCCATGCCTATGTCCTGAATGGTACTACCTAGGTTTTCCTCTAGGATTTTTATGGTATTAGGTCTAACATTTAAGTCTCTAATCCATCTTGAATTAATTTTCGTATAAGGAGTAAGGAAAGGATCCAGTTTCAGCTTTCTACTTATGGCTAGCCAATTTTCCCAGCACCATTTATTAAATAGGGAATCCTTTCCCCATTTCTTGTTTCTCTCAGGTTTGTCAAAGATCAGATGGCTGTAGATGTGTGGTATTATTTCTGAGGACTCTGTTCTGTTCCATTGGTCTATATCTCTGTTTTGGTACCAGTACCATGCTGTTTTGGTTACTGTAGCCTTGTAGTATAGTTTGAAGTCAGGTAGCGTGATGCCTCCAGCTTTGTTCTTTTGACTTAGGATTGTCTTGGAGATGGGGCTCTTTTTTGGTTCCATATGAACTTTAAAGCAGTTTTTTCCAATTCTGTGAAGAAAGTCATTGGTAGCTTGATGGGGATGGCATTGAATCTATAAATTACCTTGGGCAGTATGGCCATTTTCATGATATTGATTCTTCCTATCCATGAGCATGGTATGTTCTTCCATTTGTTTGTGTCCTCTTTTATTTCACTGAGCAGTAGTTTGTAGTTCTCCTTGAAGAGGTCCTTTACATCCCTTGTAAGTTGGATTCCTAGGTATTTTATTCACTTTGAAGCAATTGTGAATGGAAGTTCATTCCTGATTTGGCTCTCTGTCTGTTACTGGTGTTTAAGAATGCTTGTGATTTTTGCACATTAATTTTGTATCCTGAGACTTTGCTGAAGTTGCTTATCAGCTTAAGGAGATTTTGGGCTGAGACAATGGGGTTTTCTAAATATACAATCATGTCATCTGCAAGCAGGGACAATTTGACTTCTTCTTTTCCTAACTGAATACCCTTGATTTCTTTCTCTTGCCTAATTGCCCTAGCCAGAACTTCCAACACTATGTTGAATAGGAGTGGTGAGAGAGGGCATCCCTGTCTTGTGCCAGTTTTCAAAGGGAATTTTTCCAGTTTTTGCCCATTCAGTATGATATTGGCTGTGGGTTTGTCATAAATAGCTCTTATTATTTTGAGGTATGTTCCATCAATACCGAATTTATTGAGCGTTTTTAGCATGAAGGGCTGTTGAATTTTGTCAAAAGCCTTTTCTGCATCTATTGAGATAATCATGTGGTTCTTGTCTTTGGTTCTGTTTATATGCTGGATTATGTTTATTGATTTGCGAATGTTGAACCAGCCTTGCATCCCAGGGATGAAGCCCACTTGATCATGGTGGATAAGCTTTTTGATGTGTTGCTGAATCTGGTTTGCCAGTATTTTATTGAGGATTTTTGCATCGATGTTCATCAGGGATATTGGTCTAAAATTCTCTTTTTTTGTTGTGTCTCTGCCAGGCTTTGGTATCAGGATGATGTTGGCCTCATAAAATGAGTTAGGGAGGATTCCCTCTTTTTCTATTGATTGGAATAGTTTCAGAAGGAATGGTACCAACTCCTCCTTGTACCTCTGGTAGAATTCAGCTGTGAATCCATCTGGTCCTGGACTTTTTTTGGTTGGTAGGCTATTAATTATTGCCTCAATTTCAGAGCCTGCTATTGGTCTATTCAGGGATTCAACTTCTTCCTGGTTTAGTCTTGGAAGAGTGTAAGTGTCCAGGAAATTATCCATTTCTTCTAGATTTTCCAGTTTATTTGCGTAGAGGTGTTTATAGTATTCTCTGATGGTAGTTTGTATTTCTGTGGGGTCGGTGGTGATATCCCCTTTATCATTTTTAATTGCGTCGATTTGATTCTTCTCTCTTTTCTTCTTTATTAGTCTTGCTAGTGGTCTGTCAATTTTGTTGATCTTTTCAAAAAACCAACTCCTGGATTCATTGATTTTTTGGAGAGTTTTTTGTGTCTCTATCTCCTTCAGTTCTGCTCTGATCTTAGTTATTTCTTGCCTTCTGCTAGCTTTCGAATGTGTTTGCTCTTGCTTCTCTAGTTCTTTTAATTGCGATGTTAGAGTGTCAATTTTAGATCTTTCCTGCTTTCTCTTGTGGGCATTTAGTGCTATAAATTTCCCTCTACACACTGCTTTAAATGTGTCCCAGAGATTCTGGTATGTTGTATCTTTGTTCTCATTGGTTTCAAAGAACATCTTTATTTCTGCCTTCATTTCGTTATGTACCCAGTAGTCATTCAGAAGCAGGTTGTTCAGTTTCCATGTAGTTGAGCAGTTTTGATTGAGTTTCTTAGTCCTGAGTTCTAGTTTGATTGCACTGTGGTCTGAGAGACAGTTTGTTATAATTTCTGTTCTTGTACATTTGCTGAGGAGTGCTTTACTTCCAATTACATGGTCAATTTTGGAGTAAGTACGATGTGGTGCTGAGAAGAATGTATATTCTGTTGATTTGGGATGGAGAGTTCTATAGATGTCTATTAGGTCTGCTTGCTGCAGAGATGAGTTCAATTCCTGGATATCCTTGTTAACTTTCTGTCTCATTGATCTGTCTAATGTTGACAGTGGAGTGTTGAAGTCTCCCATTATTATTGTATTGGAGTCTAAGTCTCTTTGTAAGTCTCTAAGGACTTGCTTTATGAATCTGGGTGCTCCTGTATTGGGTGCATATATATTTAGGATAGTTAGCTCTTCCTGTTGAATTGATCCCTTTACCATTATGTAATGGCCTTCTTTGTCTCTTTTGATCTTTGATGGTTTAAAGTCTGTTTTATCAGAGACTAGTATTGCAACCCCTGCTTTTTTTTGTTCTCCATTTGCTTGGTAAATCTTCCTCCATCCCTTTATTTTGAGCCTATGTATGTCTCTGCGTGTGAGATGAGTCTCCTGAATACAGCAGACTGATGGTTCTTGACTCTTTATCCAGTTTGCCAGTCTGTGTCTTTTAATTGGAGCATTTAGTCCATTTACATTTAAGGTTAATATTGTTATGTGTGAACTTGATCCTGCCATTATGATATTAACTGGTTATTTTGCTTGTTAGTTGATGCAGTTTCTTCCTAGCCTCGATGGTCTTTACATTTTGGCATGTTTTTGCAATGGCTGGTACCGGTTGTTCCTTTCCATGTTTAGTGCTTCCTTCAGGGTCTCTTGTAAGGCAGGCCTAGTGGTGACAAAATCTCTAAGCATTTGCTTATCTGTAAAGGATTTTATTTCTCCTTCACTTATGAAACTTAGTTTGGCTGGATATGAAATTCTGGGTTTAAAATTCTTTTCTTTAAGAATGTTGAATATTGGCCCCCACTCTCTTCTGGCTTGGAGAGTTTCTGCCGAGAGATCTGCTGTGAGTCTGATGGGCTTCCCTTTGTGGGTAACCCGACCTTTCTCTCTGGCTGCCCTTAAGATTTTTTCCTTCATTTCAACTTTGGTGAATCTGGCAATTATGTGTCTTGGAGTTGCTCTTCTCGAGGAGTATCTTTGTGGCGTTCTCTGTATTTCCTGGATTTGAATGTTGGCCTGCCCTACTAGGTTGGGGAAGTTCTCCTGGATGATATCCTGAAGAGTGTTTTCCAACTTGGTTCCATTTTCCCCCTCACTTTCAGGCACCCCAATCAGACGTAGATTTGGTCTTTTTACATAATCCCATACTTCTTGCAGGCTTTGTTCATTTCTTTTTCTTCTTTTTTCTTTTGGTTTCTCTTCTCGCTTCATTTCATTCATTTGATCCTCAATCGCAGATACTCTTTCTTCCAGTTGATCGAGTCGGTTACTGAAGCTTGTGCATTTGTCACGTATTTCTCGTGTCATGGTTTTCATCTCTTTCATTTCGTTTATGACCTTCTCTGCATTAATTACTCTAGCCATCAATTCTTCCACTTTTTTTTCAAGATTTTTAGTTTCTTTGCGTTGGGTACGTAATTCCTCCTTTAGCTCTGAGAAATTTGATGGACTGAAGCCTTCTTCTCTCATCTCGTCAAAGTCATTCTCCATCCAGCTTTGGTCCATTGCTGGCGATGAGCTGCGCTCCTTTGCCGGGGGAGATACGCTCTTATTTTTTGAATTTCCAGCTTTTCTGCCCTGCTTTTTCCCCATCTTTGTGGTTTTATCTGCCTCTGGTCTTTGATGATGGTGATGTACTGATGGGGTTTTGGTGTAGGTGTCCTTCCTGTTTGATAGTTTTCCTTCTAACAGTCAGGACCCTCAGCTGTAGGTCTGTTGGAGATTGCTTGAGGTCCACTCCAGACCCTGTTTGCCTGGGTATCAGCAGCAGACGCTGCAGAAGATAGAATATTTCTGAACAGCGAGTGTACCTGTCTGATTCTTGCTTTGGAAGCTTCCTCTCAGGGGTGTACTCCACCCTGTGAGGTGTGGGGTGTCAGACTGCCCCTAGTGGGGGATGTCTCCCAGTTAGGCTACTCTGGGGTCAGGGACCCACTTGAGCAGGGAGTCTGTCCCTTCTCAGATCTCAACCTCCGTGTTGGGAGATCCACTGCTCTCTTCAAAGCTGTCAGACAGAGTCGTTTGCGTCTGCTGAGGTTTCGGCTGTGTTTGTTATTGTTTACTGTGCCCTGTCCTCAGAGGTGCAGTCTACAGAGACAGGCAGGTTTCCTTGAGCTGCTGTGAGCTCCACCCAGTTCGAGCTTCCCAGCAGCTTTGTTTACCTACTTAAGCCTCAGCAATGGCGGGCGCCCCTCCCCCAGCCTCACTGCTGCCTTGCTGGTAGATCACAGACTGCTGTGCTAGCAATGAGGGAGGCTCCGTGGGTGTGGGACCCTCCCGGCTAGGTGTGGGATATGATCTCCTGGTGTGCCTGTTTGCTTAAAGCGCAGTATTGGGGTGGGAGTTACCCGATTTTCCAGGTGTTGTGTGTCTCAGTTCCCCTGGCTAGGAAAAGGGATTCCCTTCCCCCTTGCGCTTCCCAGGTGAGGCGATGCCTCGCCCTGCTTCAGCTCTCGCTGGTCGGGCTGCAGCAGCTGACCAGCACCGATCGTCCGGCACTCCCCAGTGAGATGAACCCAGTACCTCAGTTGAAAATGCAGAAATCACCGGTCTTCTGTGTCGCTCGCTGGGAGTTGGAGTTGGAGACTGGAGCTGTTCCTATTTGGCCATCTTGCTCCGCCCCCCCCTTTTTTTTTTTTTGGTGACAGAGTTTCGCTCTTGCTGCCCGGGCTGGAATGCAGTGGTGCTAGCTGGGCTCACCACAACCTCCGCTTCTCGGGTTCAAGCGATTCTCCTACCTCAGCCTCCCGAGTAGCTGGAATTAAAGGCATGTGCCACCACGCCTGGCTAATTTCATATTTTTAGTAGAGACAGGGTTTCTCCACGTTGGTCAAGCTGGCGCGACCTCAGGTGATCCGCCCCGTCTCTTCTTATAGTTTTTGTCTTGATATCTATTTTGTCTGATATGACTCTTGTTCTTTTTTGGTTTTCATTGGCATGGAATATCTTTTCTTATCCCTTTATTTTCAGTCTGTGTGTCTTTATGAGGAATTGTGTTTCTTGTAGAAAATAGGTCAATGGGTCTTGTTTTTTCATTCATTCATTCAGCCTGTCTATCTCTTTTGATTGGAGAGTTTAGTCCATTTACATTCAATGTTATTATTGATAAGTAAGAACTTCCTCCTGCCATCTTCTGGTTGTTTGGTGATCTTCTCTTTCTTCTTTCTTTTATTGCTGTCCTTCTCTAGTAAAGATTATTTTCTCTTTTGCAATGATTTAGTTTATTTTTACTTTTCGTGTATCCATTTTATGTTTTTTGGTTTAAGGTTACCATGAGGCTTGCAAATACTATCTTATAACCCATTGTTTTAACCTGATAACAAATTAACACTATTTGCATAAACAAACAAGCAAAAAGAAAAGTAATAAAAAACTCAACATAGTCTCCCTGCTTTTCACTTTTTGTTGTTTCTATTTATATCTTATTGTACTGACTATGTTTTGAAAAGTTGTTGTAGCTATTATTTTCGACTGGTTCCTCATTTAGCCTTTCTACTTAAGATAACAGTAGTTTACACACCACAGTTACAGTGTTATAATATTCTGTGTTTCTCTGTGTACTTACTATTAACAGTGAGTTTTGCACCTTCAGGTGATTATTTATTGCCCATTAACGTCTTTTTCTTTCCGACTTAAGTACTCCCTTTAACATTTCTTGTAGGATGGGTCTGGTATTGATGAAATGACCCTGTTTTTGTCTGGGAAAGTCTTCATTTCTCATTCATGTTTGAAGGATATTTTCACTGAATATACCATTCTAGGGTAAAAGGTTTTTTTCCTTCAGCACTTTACATATATCATGCCACTCTCTTCTGGCCTGTGACGTTTGCATTAAAAAGTCTGCTGCTTGACATATTGGAGCTCCCTTGTGTGTTATTTGTTTCTTTTCTCTTGCTGCTTTTAGGATCATTTCTTTATCCTTGACCTTCGAGGGTTTAATTATTAAATGCCTTGAGGTAGTCTTCTTTGGGTTAAATCTTGGTGTTCTATAACCTTCTTGTACTTGGACATTAATATCTTTCTCTAGGTTTGGGAAATTTCCTGATATTATCCCCTCGAATTAACTTTTTTTTTTTTTTTAGACAGAGTCTTGCTCTGTCACCCAGGCTGGAGTGCAATGGTGCGATCTCAGCTCACTGCAATCTCTGCCTCCCAGGTTCAAGCAATTCTCTTACCTCAGCCTCCCGAATAGCTGGGATTACAGGCATGTGCCACCATGCCCGGCTAATTTTCTGTATTTTTAGTAGGCAGGGGGTTTCACCGTGTTAGCCAGGATGGTCTTGATCTCCTGACCTCATGATCTGCTATCCTCGGCCCCCCAAGGTGCTGAGATTACAGGCATCAGCCACCGCACCTGGCCTGAATTAACTTTCTACCCCTATCTCTTTCTCTACCTTCTCTTTAAGGTCGATACCCTTAGATTTGCCCTTCTGAGGCTATTTTCTATATCCTGTAGGTGTGCTTTGTTGTTTTCTATTCTTTTTTATTTCATCTTCTCTGACTATATTTTCAAATAGCCTGTCTTCACGCTCACTAATTCTTTCTTCTGCTTGATTTATTCTGCTATTAAGGGAATCTGATGCATTCTTCAGTATGCCAGTTTCAGCTCCAGAATTTCTGCTTGAATCTTTTAGATTGTTTCAGTATCTTTGTACATTTATCTGATAAAATTCTGAATTACTTCTCTGTGTTATATTGAATTTCTTTGAGTTTCCTCAACACTGCTATTTTGAATTCTCTGTCTGAAAGGCCACATGTCTCTGATTCTCCAGGATTTGTCCCTGGTGCCTTATTTAGTTCATTTGGTGAGGTCATCTTTTCCTGGATGGTGTTGATGCTAGTAGATGTTCTTTGGTGTCTGGGCATTGAAGAGTTAGGTATTTATTGTAGTCTTCACTGTCTGGGCTTATTTGTAGCTGCCCTTCTTGGGAAGGCTTTCCAGATATTTGAAAGAACTTGAGTGTTGCGATCTAAGCTGTTTCTGCTTTAGGAGACACCCCAAGCCCAGTAATACTGTGGTTCTTGCAAAGTCGTAGAGGTACCACCTTGATGGTTTTGGACAAGATCCAGGAGAATTCTCTAGATTACCAAGCAGATACTCTTGTTTTCTCCCCTTACTTTCTGCTAAACATAGAGTCTCTCTGTTCTGAGCCACCTAAAGCTGGGGGTAGAGTGACACAAGCACCACTGTGGCCATCACCGCCATTACTGTGCTGGGACCTGAAGCCAGCACAGTGCTGGGTCTTGCCCAAGGACTGCTATAACCACTCCCTGGCTACTGCCTATGTTTGCTCAAGGCCCTGGGGCTCTACCATCAGCAGGTGGCAAAGCCAAGCAGGCCTGTGTCCTTCCCTTCAGAATGGCAAAGTCCCCCAGGCCCCAGGTGGGTCCAGAAGTGCCATCTGGGGGTAAGGGACTAGAGTCAAGAACCTTAGAAGTCTACCTGTTGTTCCATTGTATTGTGGATGAGCTGGACTCAAACCACAAGAAGCAGTCCTTCCCCCTCTTCCCTTCCCTTTCCAAAAACAGAGGAGCCTAACCTCATAGCCATCGCCACCCCTGGCCACAGGAGTACTGCCAGACTACCATGGATGTTTTCTTAAGGCTCAAGTTCTCTTGAGTTAACTTGTAGTGAATGCTGCCTGACCTGGGGCTTACCATTCAGGGCAGTGGACTCCCATCTGGCCCAGGCAGGTCCTGAAATGCCATCCAAGAGTCAAATCCTGAAGTTGCAGACCCTAAGAGCCCACTTGGTACTCTACCCTGTGTGATAGTGTTGGTATCTGAAGCCAGCAAGTCTCAGAGGCTCACCAAGGACCTTGATGTTGTACCCGGCTATCACGGCTGGCTATTCAGGGTTCAACAGCTGTTTCGTTAACAGGTGATGAACGCTGGCAGGTCTGAGTTTTTCCTTCAAGTCTGTGGGTTCCTTTCTGGCCCAGGGTGTAGTCTAGGAGCTAGGGCCTGAAAGGGGGGCCTCACTTGGCTGTTGCCCTATCCTGCTGTGGCTGAGCTGGTATTCAAGATGCAAGACAAAGTTCTCCCCACTCTTCCTTCTCCTCTCCTCAAGCTACAGACAGAGGTCTCTTTTGAAGCCATGAGCTCTATAGCCTGGTTTAGGGGAGGGGTGATACATCATAAAACATAACAGTTAAAGCATAGGGGTTAGTTCTATTTTCTTGTATCAAATTTAGAAAGGAATTATATTTCCTTTTCTTAATATTGTAGTGATATAACCCAGATAAAATGTAAGTAGTTCCAAATAATGTTTATGTCTTATTTTAAAAATAGTATAAACTGTAGGTTGCCTTAATGATGTTACAGTCTGTTAATTACCAGTCATTTCTCAGTGTTTGTAAAATTTCCTACAAACTGTGTGTCTAACACTACATCAGTTATGCTTTGTGTTGTATAACACAGCTATTACTTAAGGAGTTTTCTATCTCTTATCTAATTTTATGTCTCAGATAAAATTATGATGTGCATCCTCTGATGCACTTTTGTTGCAGTTAGAGGATGTCATCATTGGAATTCTTGTGAGATACTTGTGTAAACTCCACTGTTGCCTATAGCTTGTTTTGTCCTGTGGGAAAATGTCAGGCGTTAAGAATTTACCAACAACATTGAAATAGCTCACGAATAAGCATTCGCCTGATAGACTGTTGATTTTTCATATCTTTTCCATTCAGAAAAAGAAAGATATTGTTGGAATTTGTCTTGTTGTGGAAGTAAACCTGTTTAGGTGAGGTGACTAGTTAGCCTAGATTGGGACAGTTAACTTTTTCTATAAGCATTTTAGCCTTCATGGGCCATACAATCTTTGTCTCAACCACTCAACCCTGATATTGTAGGATGAAAGCAATGTTAGATAATATGTAAATAATTGAAATGAGTTTTGAAAAAAAACTGTATTTGCAAAAACTGCTAGCATTTGGCCTGCAGGCTGTTCTTTGCTGACAACTGGCTTACAGAGTATAACAATCTCCTTTAAACTTTTTCTTGGTTTGGAAATAAGTGGAATTACATAAACGCTGGCAGGCCACTTATAAAATCCAGCGTGGAGTGGTAATTACAATGAGTGCTTTTGCTATCGGTCTGTCAGAAGTCCTTTAATAAAATTTCCCAAGTACTAGAATCTGATCTAAAAATTTTCAAGAATAAAAAAGCAGTGGTGTTTAATGCCATCTCATCCATCTAGAAGAGGAATCAAAAGAAGGGCAAATTCTATAATGGTACAAATGAGCCACTAGAATTGATTCACCTCTGAGTTGCATACAGTGGTATCTACCTTAGCAATGGCTTACCTAGAGGGAGCCTCTAGCATCTGGATTACTCTGTGGCATTTCAGAGGAGCAAGAAATAGACATACATGCAGAGCTTGGGAAATGGTTATTGTACCCAAGTTTACACACTTCTGTCACAGGAAAGACTTGGCCTGTCAGTCACAGTGTATGTATTATTACTTTAAAATAGATTTCCTAGGATGGATTGGAAACAGCAAATCATACAGAAGAAATAGAAAAGCTGTTGCTGCAAACTGACAGCATGAAACTAAAGAAGGACACAGACTTAAAAGACACAACAATTAAAAACCTGCAACCCTAAAGTCATTTACTGCTGGGACAAACAGTCCTTATGTATGGATTACAGCTATTGATTTTGGTGAAGGTAATTATGAAGTATGTAGATCAATCTGGGACATCATGGAAATAAAGGAATATTGGCAAATATGTATTTATGAATAGATGTTACTCAAGCTCAGTGAAACTGACTGAAGTAATAGCTTGGATATGAAAAAGAGCAATTTTCTGAAGAAACATCTATTGTTTAGCAGTCCAAAGTATGAAGGGAACTACCACTACAGATATTTCCTGGAGAAAAAGGTAAGGGTCCTTTGGAATTATGATACAAATGACATTAGCAGCCTAATTGATCTTGACCTAAGGTCAACATAAAAACTTTAATCATATTCTATCTATTGCCTTAAAAAAGATAGAAAAATATCCAAGTGTGTAATAGCTTTCAGAAGATGATTCCAATCCAAGTGGCTATAATTATTTTAAAAAACATGTTTTGGCACTTAAAGTTGTAAAATTATTTGAAACACATCATTTCACAATGATGTAGAATAAATAAAGCATTACTCTCCTTAAGTAAGACCAGGTGTAGAAACAAATTACTTTTTTTGCTGAACATTTTAGGAATTTTTACTTGCATAAGATTATTTCTCTATAGTACAAAGTGTAGTTGTAGTGGATACTTGACTATTATTTGGTAATTATGATCAATATTAAATATTTAAGAATAATTTATTCTTCACATGAACGATTTTAATGCAGATTTTAATTTTAGATGTCTAATACCAATAAAATTAATTGAATAACTGCCAAACATCTTTCTTTTTCCTATGTATATGACATTTATATTGCTAGGACATATTTGAAATTCTTACATTATCCAAGATTTCCAACTTTGTTATCAAGGAGAATTGGCTGAACATTTTTATCTTTTTAAAAAAATATTTACCTGTTTACTCAGGTTCCATTCTTTTGCCTTCTTTGTTTCCTGTTTCTTTCTCTCTTTTTTAATATGGTAAATAAGATGTCATATTAAATAGATACAGAGGAAGCTCCATTTGTACCTGTCCCAAGTCCCACTACCCCCTTATTTACTCCAGAGCTAACCATTATCCAATGTCATGTTTTTATTGTTTGTAATGGTATTTAAATTGTATCTACTATTTTAGTGTATGAATAAGTCACAATTAATTCTCCATTCACCTGTTGATGGACATTTGGGTTGTTTTGCATGAATATACAATTCTGAAATCACTTTTGCAATGTTGGTTTCTTTGTACTTGTGGGCAGGTATCTGGTAGCGACATTTCTGGCTATCTTTATCTTTAACCTGGCTTTTACTGCAAAATTGCTCTCTACTGTGGCTGTACCAAGGTACAGTTCCATCAGTGTGTGAGGATTGTTGTGCATCCTCAATGAACTTAACATTGTCAGGCTTAGAATTTTAACAAGTTTGCAAATCTGATCAGCAATGGAAGTGATGAGGTTTTCTTTTTAATTTGCATTTGCTTGATTACTAGTCACATTGAGCTTCTTGCCATATATTTTTGCTTCTCTCATGTGGTTGTTGAAGTCAGAGAGAAGGATAATGAGTTGGAATGCTGAAAGCTTCTGTGGTCAGAGTCAAATTCTTCAAAAAAAATGAGGGAAGTGATTACAGGTTGATGAGCTGTCAGCAGTGAGTAGAGAGAGAAGGTGGCAAGCACCTTTCAAGATCAAGAACACGTGAAGGCTGTTTGTGGCATGGGAGTGTCATGGGAGAACAAGAAAACCCCTACTAAAGTATGTGAGGCTGCTTCCAGAGGGGCTGAGAGGGAAGAGGACCAGAGTGTCTACAAGAGAGAGCCAGGTTTTAACTTAAGGCACAAGAACAAGTAGATTACACAGAAGAATTTGTAAGTTGCAGATTGGGAAGTCCAAGGGCCCATTTGAGGGATTTGTGAGGAAAGGGAATAGATCAGAATTAGGTATATAGGGAGTAGTGTAGAGAAAGTGTAGTGTGAGGCCGATGGGATTGGTCCTGACACCTCTCCGAGGAAGCCGTTGTAGGGGGATGATCCTCTCTTGAAGTATGACAGCTCCCAGGGAAAGGGATTCGGCTTATTGCTCTTACTCATTTTTGGGTCCTCAAAATCTAATGTGGTATCTTCATCTGAGCCAATAGTTTTCTATGTCTCAGTCCTCTAGGAGGCCTGGCTGTCTGCAACAGCAGAATCTAGAGCCAGGAGCACTTGATAACCCCTGTTGTCGGAGTAGGGTGCACACAAAATATTCAGAATTTAGGACTAAAATTCACGAAGGAACTACTCTAAAAAGTATTTTAAAAATGTCTCTGTTTTGGCTGCATCACCCTGAGTCATGTTCTTTTTGGCTTAGGCATTATCAAATACTTCGTAAGGAAATATTTGTATTATTTAAACATGGCTTTCCTTTGGGATTATATTCTATGCAAATATAAATTCTGAGAGTGTTTCCCTTCATGTACTGCCGAAAGTGTGTTTACTTCATGCACATGTATCTACAATTAAACTGATATTTTTTGGGATATTTGTTACAAGAAGTACTCTTGATGCTTACATAAACCACCAAATTTTATACTTTTTACTAAAATTTGATAATTATGAGAGAACAAGTTTTGTTCTGTTTGTGTAGCATGAAATACATAAGAACAAAGTTGGTGGCTTCAAAAAATACTGAAATAGTAAATTATCTAAATCGATAGAGTTTCACACTTTTTTGGAAATTAGTGAAGACTTCTCAAATTTACCAAAGAGTTGGTGATGAGCTAAGACAAAGGAATTAAGGCTGGAACTTAGTTGGTTCAGTGCCCCAAGTCTTATCAGATGACACGAAGGCACATCCTGTTCCTGGGTTTTGCCTGTTGCCATGTGGCTTTGTGTCTTCATTGAGTCTTTGGTGAAGATAAGACATTTCTGGTAACTACGTCTATTTAAATACTTAAAGATGTATTTAAGTATTTATTTGAATATTCAAAAATTTGGTTTAACAAGAAACTGTTTTAAGCAGAAATTAGAGAACCATCCATTCAAGAACAGGCCTTACTCTGGTTTATATTCAATTCTGCTCATTCATTTTCCTGTATTTTCACCATGCAGCTGGTTTTTCAGTTCACAGATTTCCAAGAAATGAAATTTCCTGCTGAAGTCAGTATGCACACAGTTCACATTACCTTCAGGTCAAGTCAGTATTCAAGCCCTGGTCAGTTAACCAGAGGCAAGGTAACATGTTTCCAAAAGACAACAACTTGCTAACATTAGTTTATTCAGCAAACACTCAGTGAATGCCTACTATGTACCAGTACTGTAGAAATGCTGGGTATGCAGGAACCAAAACTCTCATGAATGCCTGGCTTCAAGTTTGTGTTCTGCACTGGTATATCTGAGCAGAGGACCTGCTCCCTGATCTTCTCATAGTGTCAGAGTGCTTCCAATTGTCTTCATTAGTGACAAGCCTAAGACCAAGTAACAGGACATACTTTCCCTTTATTTTCCCAGAGAGCTCTGTCTTTTAAGAGATCCCTAATGAGGACTGGGCACGGTGGCTCATGCCTATAATCCCAGAACTTTGGGAGGCTGAGGCCAAAGGATCACTTGAGGTCAGGAATTCGAGGCCAACCTGGCCAACATGGCGAAACCCTGTCTCTACTAAAAATAGAAAAATTAACTGGTGTGGTGGCATACGCCTGTAATCCCAGCTACTTGGGAGGCTGAGGCAGGAGAATCACTTGAATCTAGGAGGTGGAGGTTGCAGTGAGCTGAGATCGCACCACTGCACTCCAGTCTGGGCAACAGAGCCAGACTCCATCTCAAAATTTAAAAAAATATCCCTAATGAGCTAAGCAAAGCCTAGTTGACAGTTTCCTATGTTGTGGTGAACATGCCTGATACAGAAGACAGACAGGCTTAATCGTTAGCAACAATCTCTGCCTCCTCAAGATCTGTCTCACCTTATAAGAACTTGCCTGCTGCCATTTCTCTCTGCCAGATCCTTGTCCCTTAATTACCTACCTCAGTTTCCCAGTCCTTTCATCATGCTTCATCCAGCACTGTACCAGCACTGTAGAACTCTACTTCAACAAGTGCCTGGTAGGAGTGTGGAACTTTAATAAATGAATACCCAACCCAGTTCCTGCCCTCTAAGACCTTAGAGTTTTGCTGAAGATTTAAGATGTCTGAGATTTTATCATAAACAAATGTGTCTGATTTAGGAAAATGTCAGCAATGATAACATTATTAAAATACATATATATGAACATAAAACATATGTAAATATATACATATTTTCTCTTCCAAGCGACTACAGTTGGTTAGATCCATAAGCTCTAATAATGCTTTAAAAATCAGATGTGTTTTTCTTAGTCAATTTGGGCTGCTGTAACAAATTACCATAGACTGAGTGGTTTAAACAGTTATTTTTCACAGTTCTGGAGCCTGGGAAATCTAAGATCAAGGTATTAGCATGGTTGGGTTTTCGTGAGAGCTGATTCCTGGTTTACAGATGGCCATCTTCTGTTTATATCCTCACATGGGCAGAAAGAAGAGCAGAGAGAGAGAGAGAGAGAGAGAGAGAGAGAGAGAGAGAGAAAGCTTTGGTATCTTTCCTTAGAAGGCCACTAATTTCATGCATGAGGGATCCAACCTCATGACCTAATCACCTCCCAAAGTCCCCACCTACTAATACCATCACTTTAGGAATTAGGATCTCAATGTATGAATTTTGGGGAAGAGGAACAAACATTCAATTCATAACAATATTGTGACTAGGAATGCAACGCATTATAAAACCTAAGCAAATTATTAAATTGCTATATGTTTAACATATGTTTAACATATGAAACAGTGGATGGTATGAGGCAAGACATAATCAGGTAGCATAAAGAATGCCCTAGGGTTATGGTGAAGGTGACATCTGGGTGGGCTCCAGTATTGGGGAAAGACTCCACAGATGTTTTGAGACCTAAGTTTGGCCTTGAATGAGGGGTAAGATTTGGACTGAGGGGAGTGTAGGAAAGAGAGTGGCAGGACAGCGCTGAATCTGAAAGTGTCCACTGATGACCTGGTTGGTTCTGCCTTGCTCCATTTTGGCGAGGGAGAGAGGGATTCTTTCGCATTCTGATTTCTAACAAGGACCTTCAGGCCTGGTTTGGGTGTGGGAAGACTGGTGCTTAGAGACAAGTAAGCAGAACTGGGGAGCTCTTGGTTTTCTGCAGCAGAGGATCAGGTGAGAGGAAGGATGTCTTACAGAGAGGAGCCACTCAGCACGAACAGACAGGCTGGTTACAAGGCCTGAGAATCATTGGTTGGAGTGAGTTAGCTTCCTGTCAGCTCTTAAGAAATGATGACAGGCGTTGTTTTACAGGCAGAGCCATGATTAGAAGAAGGTAAGGGAAATTCAGAGGGGCCAAAAATGAGGAGGAAATTAAAATCCAGATCAAGAAGCACATTCCTTGTTTTAGGGGTAGGTTGAGGAGCTTGTGGTTGTCAGTTTCTGCAATCTAGGAATTTGTGTTTTAGTATCCATATGGGGTTAGACAATGTGTGTTTGGCCTAAATGAGGAGGGAGGATGAGTTAGACCTGAGACTCTTGAATAAAAGCAAGACCTTTGAAGGGCCATACTGTCAGTGAAAGGATGAATTAGGAAAATAGTCCACAGGTACAGAGAGGCAACAAGAGAGACTAGACTGCCTGTCATGAGTGGAAAAATTTCCTGAGAATTTTTAATGACAAGCCTGTGCTTCCTGTTGACTTGGGGTTTGAATTTGTGCCATGAGCTAAGAAATTAACATAAAAATTTGTCCTGAGCCAGTAATACCATGGCAATGGAGGGTGCCATGGAGGGGCAAGTCCTTGAAGTAGTTTGCACCGGATTCCCCTAAATAAGACCATACTGAAGATGAACTCATAATCCAAATATAGGTAAAATCATGTCAAATTCACAATTTCTTTTGTCTTAGAATTTTGACAGGTCCCCCAAGGCTGAGAACATCCCATGTTATAGCACCTGTGAAGAACAGGTGAAACTTGTGAAGCTGAGTTTTGAATTGCCCTCCGAGTATGCAAAGGGAGGCTTGAATGTTGATAAGCAGGAATTCTAGAGTGAGAGAGTTGTAGATGAGCTAAGTGTTTCCTCCCCTTCTGTCAGCCAAATGGGGCTGGGGGTAGTGTTCAAATATATAACCACTTGGAGTTTTCTCATATCATCTGTAATTTGGGAGATGTAGGGATGTCCTAATTTATGCCTGGTATCTGATTTATGCTTGGAAACATAGAATGTCAAGAGGCTGGTTAGATGCTCTGAGGCAGAGGGAAAATAGTGGTTACAATGGGAGAAGCTACATTTACACAGAATGGGGGTAAAGGTGAATGTTCTTGTGGGCCAGATGTTGATCCTGGGGTGGGGAGAATCTGAGAAATGGTTTTGCCTGGAAGAATGGAGTCATTCCATCAGGAAGATTTTTAATATAGAAGCCAGAAGGAAGATTTTTAATATAGAATACAGACACCAAGGGTCTGGGTTTCTCCCGAGTGGCCCCTAGAGAAGAGCTGCTCAGAGTAGCAAAATACAGATGTATGTTGTCAGAAGTGGAATCTCTGAGAAACCCAGAAGGCATTTCAGGAGAGAAAGAAAAGGCACATTCCACCTTCTGCCACAGCTGGAAGGCACCGATGCCATATCACCATTGCGCCAGTCAAGTAGGCCTCCTCACCAAACCTTTAGACCCTAGGTTCACAGAACTGCGTGACTATAATCTTTGGTCCATGGCAGAGACATCATTAGTCTGTGCATGGACTAGTTGTGTATTTATTTTTAATGATGTAATAGGAATCATGAAACCATGACTCTAAGCAAAAGCTAGGACCCTGGTAACACTCTAAGTCTAAAGGTGTGGTATCCTCATCATCCCCTGGCTCCCTCAACTCAAAGCAGTTATCATACTGAATCCTGTCTTCAGCATTCCCTTGCTTTATTGAGTTTTAAGAAATGTACAGAAAAGTGCACAAATCTTAAGTATAAAGCTCAATAAAATTGAAGTTGTTCTCTAAAACACTAATAAACTAGATAAAATTCTGGCAAGGTTTATTCTGATGGGAAGAGACAGAGTGAATAATAATAGGAATAAAAAGGGAACAAAGCTATAGATGCAGCGGGTATTTTTAAAAAGAACATCCATGAACAACTTTGTGACAACAAGTTTAAAATATGAAATAGACAATTATCCAGAAAAATAAAATTTAAAAAATAGACTTAAGAAGAAACAGAAGATCTGAATAGATCTAAAACTACCCGAAAAATTGAGGCTGGGCACAGAGGCTCGTATCTGTAATCCCAGCACTTTGGGAGGCTGAGGTGGGAGGATCACTTGAGGTCAGGAATTAGAGGCTAGCCTGACCAACATAGCGAAACCCCATCTCTACTAAAAAGAGAAAAATTAACTGGTGGGGTGGCATGTGCCTGTAATCCCAGCTACTTGGGAGGCTGAGGCAGGAGATTCACTTGAACCTGGGAGACAGAGTTTGCAGTGAGCTGAGATCATGCCACTGCACTCCAGCCTGGGCAACAGAGCGAGGCTCTGTCTCAAAAAAACAAAAACAAAAAACAAAAAAACAAAAACAAAAAAATAAAAAACCACCAAAAAAGCCGAAAAAAATTGAATCAGTAATCAGTAATTAAGAATTTAATATCCAGCTCCTCCAGACAAATAAACACAAACAAAAACCAAAAGCTTATGATGTAGTCTGAATTTTTGTATCCTTCCAAAATTCAAATGTTGAAATCTAATTTCCAGGGTGATGTTGTTAAGAGGTGGGACCTTTGGTGGTGATTAGATAATAAGGGCTCCACTCTCATGAATGGGGTTAGTGCCCTTATAAAAGGCACTGAGGGAGCCTATTTGCCCCTCCTACCCTTCCTCCATGTGAGGATGCATCATCTTTGAAGCAGAGAGTGAGCCCTCACACTGAACCTGCCATTGCCTTGATCTTGGACCTTCCAACCTCTAGAACTATCAGAAATCAATTTCTGTTGTTTATTAATTACCCAGTCTGAGCCATTTTGTTACAGCAGCCTAAATGGACTAAGACAACCTACCAGACTCAGGGGATTTTACAGGTGACTGCTAGCAAATACAGAACATAGAATACTATTATTATACACATGTTTTCTGTGATGCTGATTGTCCATGTTGGAAATTACCTTGCTTTGTGGGTAAGATTCAGCCATGGCTGCATGAACTTAGGCATGACCTACCTAAGTTCTCAACGCTTCAAAAATAATATTGTGGGGTCTTAGAAATATGTAACTGAATTTTTGGCTTCTTAAACATTTTCCTAAACAAATAGTTGAGCCACAGTTTTAGTTGGTAAAAATAAGTACTGGCTACTTCAGAGGAACATTTCTTTTTTCTTTTTCTTTTTTTTTTTGGTTTGAAAAGAGCAAGTATTCCAGATAAATGTGTCCTTTGTTAACCAACTTCACTAATCAATTCATACCACTGATTTCAGAGCAAAATGTTTACAAACTGCATAGAAATTACCAGAATCAGTCATGTGGCCTAATTGTGTCATATTAGCCCTCTTCCTTGGTAGTTACAGTGTTTTGAGAGATGCAATTCAGTCTAAGTTATATGTAAGTCTACATTTTAATGAGCCCTGTTATAGTAGATTCTACTGTGTTTTGTTCAGAATTTAGATCTTGCCTAATTATTGTATTTCATTTTTTGGCATTTCCTTACTATCTGACTTCACAGCTCAAGTAATAGTGACCTGATTAATTAATTAGTGGTTGTGGATTGTTAACTTTGTTTATGGGTCATTGCTCTGACAGGTATTTTTTAATGTCTTGTAAGAGCTAACATGCAAAGAGTTTCCTACTTTGGCTAAGATGGTCTTGGTGCTATAATTCTTCATTCAGTCAGTCATTCAGATGTCGGTTCATTCATCAGGCATTTATTTTTGTCTTCTGTGTATCAGGCACTGTTAGGTGCAGGAGACACAAAGCCTTGGCCTAGAATACCTCTCAGTCTAGAGGGAGATGTGAACATGCCCCTAGATTTATTACACAGACTAGGATAAATGCTATTACAGAGACAAGAAGAAAGGGTCAGTGCTGTGCACAGGAGGGAGGAATTAATTCTGCTTCACTGGGGAGGTAAGTTTTGAGCTATATTTTGAAGGATGCTAAAAAAGGTGGGTTGAACAGTGGAACTAACAAATGCAAAAAAATGAATTTCTTAAATTATCTAGAAATTGGTTATAACTTCAGTATGGTAGGAGTATAGTGTACAAGGAGGAGTTTTGGGAGATGAAGTTAAAACGATATTTTGAGGACTGTATTAGTTAACTACTGCTGTGTAACAAATTACCTCAAAACCTAGTGGCTTGAGAACAACAAATTATTTCACAGTTTTGGTGGGTCAGGAATTCGGGAGTAGCTTAGCAGAGTAGTTTTGGTTTGGAGTCTCTCATGAGGTTGCAGTTAAGATACCAGTTGGGGCTGCAGTCACCTTAAGGTGTCAATGGGGCCGGAAGAGCTGCTTCAAAGGTGGCTCACTCACATGCCTGGCAAGTTTATTGCTGTTTTGTTGGCAGAAGACCTCAGCCTCTCATCTCATGGATCATTCCAGAGGGCTGCTCAGGAGTCCTCACGACATGGCAGCTGGCTTCCCCGAGAGCGAGTGATCCTAGAGCATGTAAGGCAGAAGCCATGTCTTTTATGACTTGGTTTTGGAAGCCACACACTTCCATGTCTACAATATCCTACTGGTTACACAGGTCAGCCCTACAATATAGGAATACAAGGAGGCAAGGATCATTTGGGGGTCATTGTGGAAACCTGCTACCACAGGAGCATATTGTGAAATGCCCCGTGTGTAAGGCTCAGGAGTTTGGATTTGCAAAAGCTTTCATGAGGAAGCCAGTGGAGTTTGTTATTTAAAATAACATTTGTGAAAGCAATATATGTACAGTGTAGACAATTTGGAAACTATACAGAAGAACAAAGAAAAAAATACCCACAATCTTACCATGCAGAGAAGATCACTGTCAACATTTTAATTTATTTTCTTTCAGTTTTCCCCTGCTTATAGGGCTTTTGTACTTTTTCATTTTGTTCCATAATGCAAGCAGTTTTTAAGTAACTAAAAAAGCATGGAGTTTTTTCTTTTGTTGTTGTTTTTATTTTTTGAGACAGTCTTGCTCTGTCGCCCAGGCTGGAGTGCAGTGGTGCGAGATCGATCTCGGCTCACTGCAACCTATGCCTCCCAGGTTTAAGCAATTCTCCTGCCTCAGCCTCCCAAGTAGCTGGGACTACAGGTGCCCGCCACCGCGCCCAGCTAATTTTTGTATTTTTAGTAGAGATGGGGTTTCACCATGTTGGCCAGGATAGTCTTGAACTCCTGACCTCATGATCCACCTGCCTCGGCCTCCCAAAGTGATGAGATTACAGGTGTGAGCCACTGAGCCTGGCCCAACAATGAAACTTTTTTAACAGAGTAGTTTAAGCTAAACTGGGGTCTTGAGAAAGCTGTGACAGTGACCAGTGAAGAGTCTGAGAGATAATGGCAAGGAAATGGTGATGGAGTTAGAGATAAAAGTGTTGGAAGAAATTTCTGAGCTGGAATTAATAAAATTAGGTGACCAATTAGATGTTCAGAGTGTGGAAGGGAGATATTCAGGATAACTCTAATATTTCTGGAGCACTAACGAGATTTGTAGTTGGCAATATGGGAGCTTCAACTTAAAGTCACCAGCTGTATTAGCCCCTAACAAGAGAGTCAGCCTGTCCTTTGAAGCTTCGAAGGCAGGCATTGATTTTTCCTCTCTGGTTATGAAAGTCCTAGATAGCATCTTTTTCCTGTATAAGGCTATTTTGCCTACATTGTAAATCTGTTTTTTAGTGTAACCACCCTCATTAATGATCTTAGCTAGATCTTCTGGATAACTTGCTATATTAGCACTTTCTGCTTCACCTTGCACTTTTGTGTTATGGAAATGGCTTCTTTCCTTAAATCTCATGAACCAGCCTCTGGTATGTTCAAGCTTTTCCTCTGTGGCCTCCTCGCCTCTCTCAGCCTTCATATAATTGATGAGAGTTAGGGCCTTCCTCTGAGTTAGGCTTTGGCTTAAGAGAATGTTGTGGTTAGTTGGTCTTCTATCCAAACCACTAAATCTTCCACCATATCAACAATATAGCAGTTTCACTTTCTTATTTTATTTTTTTTGTTCACTGGAGCAGCACTTTTAATTTCCTCAAAAACTTAGCTTTTGATTTAAAGTGTGATTCTTCCTTTTGTGTGAACATTTAGAGGCCATGGTAGGACTATTCATTGGCCCAATTTCAATGCTGTTATATCTCAGGGAATAGGAAGACCAGAGGAGAGGGAGAGAGATGGGAGAATGATTGGTCTGGAGAGTGGTCCAAACATACAGATTTATTAAGTTTTCCATTTTGTATGGGTACAATTCATGGTGTCCCAAAACAATTACAATAGTAACATCAAAGATCACTCATCACAGATCACCATAATAGATATAAGAATAATGAAACAGTTAGAAATATTGTGAGAGTTGCCAAAACGGCACAGAGACAGGAAGTAAACACGTGCTGTTGGAGAAATTGCACTGATAGATTTGCTGTATGTACAGTTGACACGAACCTTCAATTTATTAAAAATGCAATATCTGGCTGGGTGTCGTGGCACATGCCTGTAATCCCAGCACTTTGGGAGGCTGAGGTGGGCAGATCACCTGAGGTCAGGAGTTCGAGACCAGCCTGGTCAATATGGTGATATCCCGTCTCTCCTAAAAAAAAAAAGAAAAAGCAAAAACTTAGCCAGGCATGGTGGTATGCACCTGTAATCCTAGCTACTCAGGAGGCTGAGACAGGAGAATCCTTTGAATCTGGGAGGTGGAGGTTGCAGTGAGCCGGGATCACGCCACTGCACTCCGGCTTGGGCAACAAGAGCAAAACTCCATCTAAAAAAAAAAAAAAGCAATATCTGTGAACTGCAAAACAGCACAGCAAAGCACAGTAAAATGCATATCTAATACATACAGGTATACATACATATGTAGGCATACCTAGAGGCATATATATAGTACGATTATATTAGGCATTGTAACAATCACCAACATCTTTGAGGAGCTTCCAAAGAGTTTCTTTGGGAATCCCGAAAGATGGGATTTTGGGATCCCTCCCATCTGAGGCCAAAGATTCCCACCTGATTCTTTTTGCTGTCATCCTCAGTAATGGGAAAATCTCCCAGAATTCTGCCCCTTGGTCTGTGCCTTTGCTTTTCATGTCCCTGACTGTGTGCCACAGGGATCTTCTTGTGATAGGTCACTCACACTCAGCCACTTAGAATGCAAAAACAAGCTCTAAGAAGATACTGGGATAAAAGAATATAAAGGTACAAAGCATAATTGGCAAAATTGACACTAGTGAATACAGCACTCACATCTCTAACCGTGTGTGCAATTTTACATCTGATTCGCCTTATGTTCACCAGTATGAAAACCAGGGCTATTTTCTTTCCCATTTTCATCTCCAAGGAATTAAAGTCTTGCCCTTAAATTTATCTCTGGTTCCAAATAAAAGCTGTGGTTTCAACAGCCCTCTGAGCATTCAGACCCCCTGTTCTATTTCTCTCCATTTTATGAACTGGAAATTTCTTCCTGGTCACAGAGTTTCTGTTCAATTAGGGGCTATTACCTTGGTTCCTATACAGCAACCAGAGCCTTCTTGATTCTCCCTGTATACCCCTCTAGCCCTCTAGTTCTTTCTCTCTGTCTTAGTCTTTTCTTCTTCTTCTTCTTTTTTTTTTTGTTTGCTTTCTGACTTCAATTCTGCCAGAGCTCAAGATTTTCTCTTCAAATCACAATTTATTTCCTTCTCTTTTTCTTGCAGATTCTAAAAATGGGTTTCTTTTCCTTTTCAACATAATCCTGCCTGGTCAGAACCAGCCTCCAAATCAGTGTGACTATGCCCAGCATATCCAGGAGTTATGGGGCATTTCTAAGTCTCATTGCTTCCTTAATTCAAAGAGTGGCATATAAATGAGAAGATCTGCAACCTAAATTGCATTTTCATGACTTTGACCTCAGTCAGCTTGGCTCTTCTTAAATGATAGAAGAAAACTAGAGGTTGTAAGTGGGAATTGTTTTGGTCTATAAGTAAGTGTGACGTGACTTCCATAAAGCCAATTATCTTCTTTGGGTCTCAATTTTCCCATTCATAAATTGGAGAGAAATAGAGAAGTATTTTTTAGCAATGTACATTCTTATCGAACAAGATCTTATATGTAAAACAGTTCTATATGTTTGTCAGTTCATATTTTTAACATTGACATTTTATAAAGTCAGTCACTGAAAGTAATGAATTCTGTTTTAATAAACAGACAAATTTAAATTGGGAGAGGTGGTAGTGGAGAATGAGTGATGGATGGAGGCTCAGAGAAGCTTCATTGCTAGCAAATTTAAATTGAGGACTGACAGAGCATCTGTCTAACACCTCTCACCAAATCTGGGAGTTCTGAGAACACAGTTTGCTAACCACTGGGCTGGCTGATCTCTGAGACCTTGCTACCCAGAGTGTATTAGGCGCATGGCAGTAACTGCTTCACCTGGGGGCTTACTAGAAATGCAGAATCTCAGGCTCAGCCCAGACCCACTGAATCAGAATCTGCACTTAAACAAAATCTTCAAGTGACTTGTTTGCTTCTTAAAATTTGAGAAGTCCAGATTTAGAACACCATGTCTCAAACTTAACTGTGTGTTGGAATCACACAAAGCTTCTCAAACCTTAAGACTTCTTGTTCCTTCAGGACCTCATTGTTTTAAGGTCTGATCATTTGATCCTGCTTCTTTTTTTCCCCTAGAGGTTGACAGATGAAGTAGGCAGAAAAGGAAGTCAGTGTTTAGGAAACGTGCAAGTCACCTTTATTATCTTATTATACTACGAGAAAATCCCTAGCACATTAAAAACATTTTAGGACTGGGAGGCAGAAAAGATTATGAGGTGTCTTTGCTTTCTGAATGATACATTTTCATATCCCCTGAATTTTGAATTGTAAGCCCTATGAAAATGATAAAACAATACATAAATAAATAAATAAAGTCACAACTTGACCTTCTAAGCACTTCTTGGAAAAGCAAAGAAAAAAAAAAAGACACCGTGGTAACATTATAGAATGTACCAAAGTGAAGCATCCCCAGTATAGAAATGTTTTCTGTGTTGAGGAGAGTAATCTTTGTGTAACCATATATTTTTCTAAAATATTTTATTTTATTTTAAATTTGTATGTATTTATTTAACTTTTATTTTAGAATCAGGGGAGACATTGTTACAGAGGTATATTGCATAATACTGAGGTTTGGAGTATGACAACCCATCACCCTGAAATTAAGCACAGTACCCAATAGGTAATTTTTCAGTCTGTTGCTCAGGATAATGGTCTCCAACTACCCCCATGTTGCTACAAAAGACACAATTTTGTTCTTCTTTATGGCTGCATAGTGTTCCATGGTGTGTATGCACCACAGTTTTTAATCCAGTTCACCACTGGTGGGAACCTGGGTTGGTTCCATGTTTTTGTTCTTGTGAAGAACGCTGTGATGAACATACGGGTGCCTGAGTTCTTTTGGTAGAATGATTTATTTTCCTTTGGGTATATACCTCATAATGGGATGACTGGATCATGTGGCAGTTCAACTCTTAGTTCTTTAAGAAATCTCCAGACTTCTCTCGACAGTGACTGGACTAATTTACATTGCCACCAACAGTGTATGTGTTCCCTTTTCTCCACAGCCTTTGGCAACATCGGTTATTTTTTTGACTTTTTAACAAAAGCCATTCTGATTAGTGTGAGATAGTATCTCATTGTGGTTTTGATGTACATTTTCTCTGATTATTATGGATGAACTTTTTTTTTTTCATGTGTTTTAGATTGTTGTATGCCTTCTTTTTACAAGTATCTGTTCATGTAATTTGCTCACTTTTTAGTGAGGTTATTTGTTTTTTGCTTCCTGATTTGTTTAAGTTCCCTATAGATTCTGGATTATTAGACTTTTGTCAGATGCATAGGTTTTGAATATTTTCTCCCATTATGTAGCTTGTCCATTTATTTCCTTGGTAGTTTATCTTGCTGTGCAGAAGCTCTTTAGTTTAATGACCCATTTTTGTTTTTTGTTGAAATTGCTTTTGGGGACAGAGCCATAAATTATTTGCCAAGGCTGATACTGAGAAGAGTATTTCCTAGGTTTTCTTCTAGATTCGTTATAGTTTGAGGTCTTACATTTAAGTCTTTAATCCATCTAGAGTTAATTTTTGTATATGGTGATAAGTAGGGGTTCAGTTTCATTCCTCTGCATATGCATAGCCAGTTATCCCAGCACCATTTATTGACTAGGAAGACTTCTCTCTATTGCCTGTTTTTCTCGGATTTGTCAAAGATCAGGTGGTTGTAGGAGTGTGGTCTTATTTCTGGGTTCTCTATTCTGTTTCATTGATCTTTGTGTCTGTTTTTGTACCAATACCTTGCTGTTTTGTTACTGTAGCCTTGTAGTATAGTTTGAAGTAAGGTAATGTGATGCTCCTGGCTTTGTTCTTTTTGCTTAGGATTGCTTTGGCTATTTGGGCTCTCTTTTGATTCCATATGAATTTTATGATAGATTTTTTCTGGTTCTATGAAAAATGATGTTGGTAGTTTGATAAGAATATTTTTGAATCTATAAATTGATTTGGGCAGTATGGCCGTTTTAGCTACATTGATTCTTCCAATCCATTGATTGGAATCCAATCCACTGATTTTTCCATTTATTTGTGTTGTCTCTGGTTTCTTTCAGCAGTGTTTTGTAGATCTCTTTATAGAGGTCTTTAACTTCTTTGGTTAGATGTATTCCTAGGTATTTTATTTTGTGTGTTTGGCTATTGTAAGTGGAATTGTATTCATGGTTTGTAATGTTATTGGTGTACAGAAATGCTACTGTTCATTGATTTTACATCCTGATTTTTGTTCATTGATTTTATATCCTGAAACTTTACTGAAGTTGTTTATCAGTTTCAGGAGGCTTTTTGCAGAGTCTTTAGGTTTTTTTTGGCATAGGATCATATCGTCAGTGAAGAGAGATAGTTTGACTTATTTTCCTATTTGTATGCTTTTATTTCTTTCTCTTACCTGATTTCTTTGGCTAGGACTTTCAGGACTATGTAGAAGAATAGTGAGAGTGGGCATCCCTGTCTTGTTCTAGTTCTCAAGCAAAAGGGTTCCAGCGTTTGCCTATTCAGTATGATGTTGGCTATAGGTCTGTTATAGATGGCTCTTATTGTCTTGAAGTGTATTCCTTTGATGCCTCATTTGTTGAGGGTTTTCATCGCAAAGGGATGTTGTATTTTATCAAAGCCTTTTTCTGTAGAGTGACCACATCTTAGACTTTTTACTTTTATCTTTACTCTCCTTAGCTATTGTCACTCAAAGTACTTTATTTCAACAGAGCTACTTCCCCTAAAAGTAATGCTTTTGTGCTTGTGGTCTAGGTCACAATGGGGTGACGAGCTGGGATTTGTATATTTTGTTGTGCCAGAGAAAGTTGGCCTCTTTTAGTAAAGGCTGCTTTGTCAATGAGAAGAAGCATCTGTAATTATCAGTTTTTTTGATGTGGGAAAAATCCTGCTTTTCTTTATTTGTTTATAATTTCTCTTGTAAACTGTACTTCAATACAGTTACACCTCATGAATTTGATAACATTTAAAGCTCTCCCCCGAGTTCTTTCCATTTGTATAAATGGCATGTATATAAAAGCTGAACAGGAAGTATGATGACTATTTTAGCTATTTTTACCTAAGCTAGAAAAGTACTCCTAGTGGAATTACTGTTGGCAAGAAAAATGAACTTTTCTCTAGGGATATCACTAACACGGTGAATACATGCTGTTGGGTGTCTTCTGAGGCAGCACATAAGGTTCCACTTGAAAAAAAGGAACTGGGGTCTATCTGTCAGATTCGAGGGTAGCTGACAGCAGATTTTTCAATTTTAAGTCTTTCAATATTAAATATCAAATGGGTGAATAAAATATAATTATCTAACTACAGAATGGAAGCTACCACATTTAATAGAGGGAGAAATACAGCAACTGGCCATACATCTTAAGGAAACTTTGTTGTGGTATTTGTGGCATCAGGTCTGTCTTTATTACAATGTTCCAAACATACTGTCTTCGACAGTGGGGAAAGCTGATTACCACCTGGTTGGATTACAAAGTGACCATGATCTTGAATAAACCAAGGCCAGAAGGTTAAAAAAAATAAGTGAAACTATGCCCTCAAAAAAAGCCCCAAACCCCACTGTTTATCAAATCAAATCAAATCAAAACAATAATAATGTTTTGCCTGTTCACTCTGATGGTAGTTTCTTTTGCTGTGCAGAAACTCTTTAGTTTAATTAGATCCCATTTGTCAATTTTGGCTTTTGTTGCTGTTGCTTTTGGTGTTTTAGACCTGAAGTCTTTGCCCATGCCTATGTCCTTAATGGTATTACCTAGGTTTTCTTCTAGGGTTTTTATGGTATTAGGTCTAACATTTAAGTCTCTAATCCATCTTGAATTAATTTTCGTGTAAGGAGTAAGGAAAGGATCCAGTTTCGGCTTTCTGCTTACGGCTAGCCAATTTTCCAAGCACCATTTATTAAATAGGGAATCCTTTCCCCATTTCTTGTTTTTGTCAGGTTTGTCAAAGATCAGATGGCTGTAGATGTGTGGTATTATTTCTGAGGACTCTGTTCTGTTCCATTGGTCTATATCTCTGTTTTGGTACCAGTACCATGCTGTTTCGGTTACTGCAGCCTTGTAGTATAGTTTGAAGTCAGGTAGCGTGATGCCGCCAGCTTTGTTCTTTTGACTTAGGATCATCTTGGCAATACGGGGTCTTTTTTGGTTCCATATGAACTTTAAAGCAGTTTTTTCCAATTCTGTGAAGAAAGTCATTGGTAGTTTGATGGGGATGGCATTGAATCTATAAATTACCTTGGGCAGTATGGCCATTTCACAATATTGATTCTTCCTATCCATGAGCATGGTATGTTCTTCCGTTTGTTTGTGTCCTCTTTTATTTCACTGAGCAGTGGTTTGTAGTTCTCCTTGAAGAGGTCCTTTACATCCCTTGTAAGTTGGATTCCTAGGTATTTTATTCTCTTTGAAGCTATTGTGAATAGGAGTTCATTCATGATTTGGCTCTCTGTTTGTCTGTTACTGGTGTATAAGAATGCTTGTGATTTTTGCACATTGATTTTGTACCCTGAGACTTTGCTGAAGTTGCTTATCATTTTAAGGAGATTTTGGGCTGAGACAATACCATTGTGCAAAACACTATGGTGATTCCTCAAGTATCTAGAACTAGAAATACCATATGACCCAGCAATCCCATTACTGGGTATATACCCAAAGGATTATAAATCACGCTGCTATAAAGACACATGAACACGTATGTTTATTGCAGCACTATTCACAATAGCAAAGAGTTGGAATCAACCCAAATGTCCATCAGTGACAGACTGGATTAAGAAAATGTGGCACATATACACCGTGGAATATTATGCAGCCATAAAAAAGGATGAGCTCGTGTCCTTTGTAGGGACATGGATGCAGCTGGAAACCATCATTCTCAGCAAACTATCGCAAGAACAGAAAATCAAACACCGCATGTTCTCACTCATAGGTGGGAATTGAACATTGAGATCACTTGGACATGGGAAGGGGAACATCACACACCAGGGCCTATTGTGGGGAGGGAAGAGGGGGGAGGGATGGCATTGGGAATTATACCTGATGTAAATGACGAGTTGAAGGGTGCTGATGAGTTGATGGGTGTAGCACACCAACATGGCACATGTACACATATGTAACAAACCTGCACATTGTGCACATGTACCCTAGAACTTAAAGTATAATAATAATAATAATATTAATAATAATAATAATAATGTTTTGGTAACACCAAGGAATGATTTTCAGTATGAATTTGGAAAGAATTCCCATTTTATCAATGAACGTTCTACTGTTCATCCAACACCATTTATTTATCCAACTACTAGAATGTACATTTTCTGTGTTTTTTCTTTTTAAAATTGTACCTAGTACCCAAACACTGGCCACTTCCTTTTATTGAGTAGATGATATCCACAGAGCTGTCTGTGGTCTAAACTGATGCATTTGTATTTACTAAAAAGAATTAGCCTAACATCAGAGGGAAAACATGGGTCCCCTCTACTCCTCAGAAACTGAATGCAGATCTCCTCGTCTCTGTAGGAAGAGTGGGTTATAAAGCCTGCCCGGGGAGCCTTGAGGTACTTCCAGGGCTGAAACAGCTGGAGGTGTTTGTCCATCAAAGGAAAGTGTAACCAAAACAGAAAGGAAGAGGCATTTTTCAAGAGGGATATGACTCTGACTGAGAATGACTACTCATCTTCAGTTTAAACTTCTGCGAATTCCTGTTGAGGGGAAGACTTTTGAATAATAAAATAACTGATCTAAACCATCTGTCTTAAAAACACTCTGCTTGCCTGGAGAGACTAAATTATGCTTTATTAGGAAGGTTGAAAGTGTACCTTAAGCCAGCTTCGTGGCTAGTTACAAATCTATCTGAAAGATTTAGGATTTGTCAAGACACGCTACTTTTGGAGGAGTACCTAAAATAAACACACTGTGTAATATTAGGAATCACAGTTGTTTATTGAATGTTCACTATATGCAAGAAAGATATAGCACAAAGTGCTTTAATTGATGTTCTCTCTTTTTATGCATTGTCCAATTCTTTATCTCTGAAACTGAAATTTGAGCCAACAATTGTCCTTCTTTCTGCCACTCTATTTATATTCACATATACTTTTCTTTTGGGCAAATCTTTAGCTTCTTGAATTAGGAACTATGTGTAGGGTACTGTCCATGAGAAAGACATGCCTTGTGCCCTTCCAGAGCTTATAGTCTAGCCTGTAGTGTTTGGCTCCTCATATGGCTCAATTTTGCTGAATGGATGACTATATATATATATATGTGTGTGTATATATACATATATGTGTGTGTGTGTATATATTTTTACAGGTGACACGCATTTGCTCAGACAACAGTAGCTTGTTAGTGGGTTAATGAAAACAGTCTGTGTCAGGCTGTTCTTGCATTGCTATAAAGGAATATCTGAGGCTGGGTAATTAATAAAGGAAAGAAGTGTAACTGGCTCATGGTTCTGCAGGCTGTACAAGCATGGCACTGGCATCTGCTTGGTTTCTGGGGAGGCCTTAGGGAGCTTTTACTTATGGTGGAAAGTGAAGCAGGAACATCACATGGCAAGAGCAGGAGCAAGAGCAGGACGGGGAGGAGGTGCCACACACTTTTTAAACAACCAGATCTTGTGAGAACTCACTCACTATCACAAGAACAGCACCAGGCTGTGAGGGATCAGCCCCCATAGCCTAAACACCTCCTACCAGGACCACCTTCAACATTAGGGATTACATCTCAACATGAGATTTGGAGGGGATGTCCAAACTTCATCATTCTGTTCTTGGGCCCAAAGATCTTATGTTCTTTCACATTGCAAAGTACAATTATTTCTGAATCATCCCCCATGTCTTAACTCATTCCAGCATCACTCAAAAGTCCAAAGTCCCAAGTCCAAAGTCTCACCTGGAGATGAGTTTCTTTCACCTATAAGTCTGTAAAATCAAAACAAGTTATTTACTTCCAAGATACAATGGGGGTACAGGAATTGGGTAAATAATGCCCTTCCAAAAGGGAGAAATTGGCCAAAAGAAAGGGGCTACAGACCCCACATAAGTCTGAAACCTAGCAGGGCAGTTATCAAATCTTAAAGCCCCAAAATAATCTCCTTTGACTCCATGTCCCACATGAAGCACACACTACTGCAAGGGGTGGGTTCCCATGGGCAGCTCTGACCTTGTGGCTTTGCAGGGTGCAGCCCTGTGGCTGCTCTCATGGGTTGAGTTTGAGTGTCTGTAGCTTTTGCAGGTGCAGGGTGCAAGCTGCCAGTGGATTTACCATTCTGGGGTCTGGATAGTCTCCTTCCCACAACTCCATTAGGCAATGCCCTGGTAGGGGCTCTGTGTGGGGCCTCTAGCCCTACATTTCTCCTCTGCACTGCCCTAGTAGAGATTCTTTGTGGGGTCTCCACTCCTGCAGCAGGCTTCTGCCTAGGCATCCAGGCTTTCCAATACCTCTTCTGAAATCTAGGGAGAGGCTGCCAAGCTTCCTTCATGCTTGCATTCTGTGCACCTACAGGCTTAACACCACATAGAAGCCACCAAGACTTATAGCTTGCACTCTGCAGGGTGGCAGCCCAAGCTGTACCTGGAGTCCTTTGAGCCAAGGCTGGAGCTGGAGCAGTAAGGATGTGTGGAAGAGCCTCCTTAGTTGACATAGCACTTTGGCATTCTGGGCCTGGCCCATGCAACCATTCTTTCCTCCTAGGCCTCTGGGCCTCTGATGGGAGGGGTGCCTCAGAGATCTCTGAAATGCCTTCAAGGTCTTTTTCTCATTGTCTTGGCTATCAGCACTTGGCTCCTTTTAAGTCAGTCTAATAACACTAGCAAATGGTTACTTGCTACTCTGAAGCTCCCTTGAATTCCTCTCCTGGTAATGCTTTTTGTTTCTCTGCCACATGGCCAGGCTGCAAATTTTCCAGACTTTTACACTCTGCTTTTCCTTTAAATATAACTTCCAACTTTAAGTCACCACTTTATTCCCATATCTCAGTGTAGGCTTTTAAAATCAGCTAGGCCACATCTTGAATGCTTTGCTGCTTAGAAATTTCTTCCACCAAATACCGTAAGTCATCATTCGTAATTTCAAACTTCCACAGATCCTTAGGGCATTAACGGAATGCAGCCACGTTCTTTGTTAAGATATAACAAAGGTGACATTTCCTCCAGTTCCCCCGAAAATCCTTATTTCTATTTGAGACTTCATCAGCCTGGACCTCACTGTCCATATTATTCATACTATCAGGATTTTGGTGAAAACCATTTAACCAGTCTCTAAGAAATTCCAAACTTTCCCTCATCTTTCTGTCTTCTTCTGAGCCCTCCAAACTCTTCCAACCTTGGCCTATTACCCAGTTTCAAAGCTGCTTCCACATTTTTAGGTATCTTTATAGCAATGCCACACTCCTTGGTACCAATTTTCTGTGTTAGGACATTCTTACATTACTATAAAGGAATACCTCAGGCTGGGTAAAGGAAACAGGTGTAATTAGCTCATGGTTCTGGAGACTGTACAAGCATCACACCAGCATCTGCTTGGCTTCTGGGGACGACTTAGGAAGCTTCTAGACATGGAGGAAGGTGAAGTGGAAGTGGACACATTACATGGCAAGAGCAGGAACAAGAGCAGGGGGGAGGTGCCACACGTTTTTAAACAAATTTCTTTTTTTTTTTTTTTTTTGTGATGGAGTCTTGCTCTGTCACCAAGGCTGGAGTGAAATGGTGCGATCTTGGTCCACTGCAACCTCCGCCTCCTGGGTTGAAGTGATTCTTCTGCCTCAACCTCCTGAGTAGCTGGGATTACAGGCACGTGCCACCAGGCCTGGCTAATTTTTTTGTATTTTTAGTAGAGACAGGGTTTTACCATTTTAGCCAGGATGGTCTTGATCTCCTGATTTTGTGATGCCCCGGCCCAACAAATAGATCTTACGAGAACTCACTCACTATCATGAGGACAGCACAAAGACATGAGGGATCATCCCCTATGATATAAACACCTACCACCAGATGCCACCTCCAACACTGGGGGTTACAACTCAACATTGTATTTGGAGGGGACATTCAAACTATATCACAGTAATATTCATGATATTCTGAAACAAAGTCCTCTAGCAAAATCACTTGATTTTTTATTTCACAGCGCTTAAAGAGAATCAAACAAGTTTATAAGAGACCACTAGAGGTACTAGAGGTCTTTGCATTAGTGGTGCATCATTGTCACTCCATTAGGACTTACTTCCTAGTCTCTAGGATGAACGCTGAGCCTCCTGTGTGGCCTGAACTATCGCTGATTTCGATATTGTTTTAGCTGTTGACTCCAGTCATTGCCACCAAGGTGGGGAGAATACAGGAGCCATGCACACCAATTTCTTATTAGTATCTAGATTGTTAAGCTCTTTAGTTTGACTTGCTCTTGGTATATTCCAGTTTTACTTTTCCTCATTTTTATACATGTAACTGTGTTTCATATAAAAATGGCCACTTTTCATATTGTGGCACCCCATTTTTTTCTCCCTTGAGTGAGTTCCTTTTCCATCTGATATGCTATCCAGAATTTTTTTTTGCAAAGTGGTCATTATTCCCCATTATTTAGGATTCTGGGCACTGAGGACCAGATGTCAACACCAACGCATTTTTTTTTTTGTTTTTTTGTTTTTTTTTTTTGAGACAGGGTCTTGCTCTGTCACCCAGGCTGGAGTGCCGTGGCGTGATTGCAGCTCACTACAGCCTCAACCTATTGGGCTCAAGCAATCCTCCTAAGAAGGTGGGCCAACAGGTACACACCACCACAACTAGCTAATTTTCATATTTTTTTGTAGAGACAGAGTTTTGCCATGTTTCCCAGGCTGGAACACCAATGCATTTAATGACTGACCCTACCTCAAGCTCACTGGATTCCTGAGACCTGGTTGACATCATCACAGGAGATATATGGGGGTGTATACACACATACACACACTATATATATATATATATATATATATATATATATATATGAAATATAGGCTTTTGTTCAGTGAAACGCTCTACATACACACTGCTCTGTGTGGGAAACATGCAAGGGGAGAAGGAAAGACACACACATACAATACCTTTAAGGGTAAACAACTTTATCACATGTAAATGGCAATGCAGATATAATAAGCAAATGATATAATAAGCAAATTGCAATGGGAAGGGGAGAAGGGAAAATACATGTATATGTATTTATACTTACCAGACTATGGAGGATTCACCACCAGACCGGGAAGCAACAGCCTGGGCTCCGGAGTCAGTCACTCGTCCATGCACAGATGAGGAGAGGTCTCCTGAAGCATCTGCACAGTCTGGGACCCTAGGTTGTTTTGTAACAAGTTGTTTGGCATGAGGCCCAGTCATGAGGGCCCTTCACGTCTGGGCTCAAGGAACACAAAAAGGTCAACTTGTTTTGGTGATTGTCAATTGTTTTTCAATAACTAACCTACAGGAATAGATTGGAATAGAGATTTCTCTGAAACAGCACTGGATGAGTGCCTCAAGGGGCTCACACAACTTGTTCTGGGACTTGGTGACCATTGTTTGTGCCCACTTCAATTGAGTTCAAATTTAATATTTACCTTTTCCTACACACACATACACACACACATACAGGCACAGACACACACACACATAAACACACACATGATTGAGATATAACCCAAGATAGTAGATGTGGTTATGGTAAAATATAAATAGGACCTTCTGTGTATACTGCGATTAGCAAAAGAGAGGGTATACCAGAGAAGGCTGTGTAATTTGAACAAGGACTTTAAAAGTACGTACTTATTCCTTGTAGAAGCAGACAGTCTTTTCTAGGCAAGAGAAAGGTCTTTACAATGGTAAAGATGTGAAGAAGTTCATGGGTGTGTGTGTGTGTTTGTGTGTGCGTGCGTGCTTGGAGATGGCAGTTAGGAATGGGGAATATGGAGCTTTTGAGAAAAAAGAGAGATATTTTGCAATTCTGGGGCCTACGGAAGGTGGGAGTCAGGTTGTAAAATCTTAAAAGTGAGATAGCCCTGAGGTGATGCCTCCCTAGAGGCTAACAGATCCTTATAGCTAAACTTAACACCAGAAAATCTTCTGTTACACTCCGGGGTTACTGACTCAGGGATTCACCAACAAGCAGAACAGTGTGAACCTGAAATTGAGGGGTGGATCTGGGATTCAATAAAAAAAGAAAATGTTTTTCTTATAATTAAGGGATATGATTAATTCTAATAGGGCTTAACATTTTTGCATATTTATTCAGTGTTAAGCATGGTTCTAAGAGTTTTATGTCTACTCATTTAAGCTTTACAAAATTATCATATGGGTATTATAATTAACCTCTTTTTACAGATGAGAAAACTGAAGGCTAAAGTCATATAGCACTATGTGGCAGAGCCAGGATTAGAACCCAGCACTCTGGCCCCACAGCCTGTTCTTTTAAGCATCTGGGATGAGAGGCGCAGGCAAGAATGAGACTGAGAAGGGTTTGGACCAGAGGAGCATATGAAGTAGGGTTTGCTCACTTATAACCCACTGCACGCATGTACGCACACTCACATGCGCATGCATGCACTCACACAGGTACACACACTCACACAGGTACACACACACATACACATGTACACACATTCACACAAACATATATACTTACATATACACACTCCAATCCATACACACTCATGTCCATATACACACATTCACACACAGTACACATGTGCACACCCATACCTCCCATACAAGTAGAGATGGTAAAGAGAACACATAGGTTTGAAAAAAAATGTCGTTATTTCTAGTAACAGTCTGAAATGTTACCCGAACAAGCCAAAATAGGAACAATGTGTCATCACAATTGCCTTTATATATTTTTTCTCATTTAAGGATAATGTGGTTTTTCTTAGCTTAAAGCTAAATATAGATGAAGAATTCTGAAATGTGGGAATTTTTGCATAGCTATTTATAATTCACTTTTAAATAGATAATTAAAAGATAACTTTAAATTATGAATCTAATGGAAGAATTTGGTAGATAATTTGGTCTGATGATGTTACATCAAAGAAAACTCAGAACCCTTTCAGCCTGAATTAGAGAATATTATTATTTTTACCTGCTTCCCTCTGAGGCAATCTGAAACTCCATACCTTCTGCTATGCAGAAATTGGCATGATCTGGCTTCTGGTCTTGTCTGTGGCAGCCATATTTGTACAAGGATGACACTTAGGTACCTAAACTATCTAAACTTCTGTGGATAACACTTGTGTTAGAATTGTTTGGTGCCAAGTACCAGAAAGCCACTCCAGCAAACTTAAGATCTGAGAGGAGGTGGATATAGAAGTCCCTCACAGAACCAAGGGTAGGAAATGCTGCTGGGCTTCCTCTTTCCTCTCCCTCTTATGAGCTGTGTGGTCTCACATTTCTCCTCCTCTCTCTGCCTAATTATTTTCTATATATATATTTTTTCAAAATGGCCCTTTCTTCTTTGCATTTACTTGACCTGACTCCAGCTTTGAGTCATTCCAGGTGCATGTCCACATTCTGACCCAGTTCTCTGGATCTCCATTCAGAATTGTGGAAGGGGATATGATGCTTGGGCTAGGTGTCCACTCTTGGTTCAGTTAGCTGTGGCTAAACAGATGGGTATGACTGCCCTGCTCACTGACTACCCTGTAGGAATTCTTGATGCAGACTCTCTGAGAAAGGGCATGTAGGGTGAGTATGGGATGAGTGGGATTAATTCATGGAGAAAGTGATTAGGGCACCTTATGTTAGGTTGTTCTTGCATTGCTATAAAGAAATACCAGAGACTGGGCAATTTATAAGAAAAGAGGTTTAATTGGCTCATGGTTCTGCAGGCTGTACTAGAAGCATAGCACCAGCATCAGCTCCTGGGGAGGCCTCAGGAAGCTTACAATCGTGACAGAAGGCAAAGGGGCAGCAGACATCTCACACGGCAAGACAGGGAGTGAGAGAGGGGGCAGGGAGGTGTCACACACTTTTAAACAGCCAGATCTCCAGAACTCACTTGCTATCTCGAGGACAGTGCCAAGGGGATGGTGCTAAATCATTCATGAGAAGTCTGCCCCGTAAGCAAATCACCTCCCACCAGGTCCCACTTCCAACACTGGGGCTCACAATTCAACATGAGATTTGAACTGGAAAACATCCCAACTATATCACACCTGTAATACAGCAGTGAACATTTTCCCTTGTATATATTGCTTGAATGCCCCCAAATATTAAGAGCAGATTTGTGACTGGGTGCAGTGGCTCACGCCTGTAATCCCAGCACTTTCCGAGGCCAAGACGGGCAGATCACGAGGTCAAGAGAATGAGACCATCCTGATCAACATGGTGAAACCCCATCTCTACTAAAAATACAAAAATTAACTGGGCGTGGTGGCAGGTGCCTGTAGTCCCAGCTACTTCGGAAGCTGAGGCAGGAGAATCGCTTGAACCCGGGAGGTGGAGGTTGCAGTGATCTGAGATTGCGCCACTGCACTGCAGCCTGGCGACAGAGCCAGACTCAGTCTCAAAAAAAAAGAGCAGGAGCAAGTTTGTGTTAATAGGGTTATACTAACATTAATACTCAAACACTGAGGCACAGAAAAGGTTAAAACAATTGTCTAAAGTGACTGTGTTATGTAGTAGGGTCAGAATTAAAGCCTAGCACTCTGGCCCCAGAGCCTGTTATGTTAAGCATCTTGGACCAGTTGTGCAGGCAAGAATAAAAACAGGAAGACGGGTTTGGTCCAGAGAAGGAGCCTATGAAGCAGGGAGAACTAGTGACCTGCTGTGGTTTGAATATGTCCCCCAGATTTCATGTGTTGGAAACTTAATCCCCAACACAACAATGTTGAGAGATGGGAGCTTTAGGAACTGATTAGGTCATTAGCCTTAATTAGCCCTCATGGATGGATTAATGTTATTATTGAGGAAGTGGGCTTATTATTGCAAGAGGAGATTTGTTCTAAAGGGGAATTCAGCCTTCTCTTGCTGTCTCTTGTTTGTTTGCACTCTCCTGCCCTTTTGCTTTCCACCACAGGATGATGCAGCAAGAAGGCCCTCACCAGATTCAGGCCACTTACTCAACCTTGAACTTCCTAGCCTACAGTCCTGTAAGAAATAAATTTCTTTTCTTTATAAATTACCACATATGTAATATTTTGTTATAGCAGCACAAAATGGACTAGGACACCACCTCTCACTTATAGCTTTCTGTACACATGTACACACACACACACACATACATATGCACATGCCCTTGTGCGTGCAACCGCACACACACACCCACAGACACAATCTGAGCTTTTAATGATATTAAACGCCTTCTTTCAAGTATTCTGGGCATCCCTTAAGGGTTCTTACTTGTGCCCATGGGTCCAGGTTATTCTTATTTTGTCCTCTGTCATGCCAATTAATGCCCCTTCTCTGGTTCCAGCTTTCTGCATGGGCCTCTGTCCCCAGTTATGCCCAGATCCCTGCTGATTCATCCAGGCCACCATTGCCATCAGCTGCTCCATGGAATGGGGCAGGAAAATGCTTTTTCTTCTGTGTTGCACTTAATTGGGGCAGAATGAACTGCAGTGGATCACATGGTCATAAAGCATTGCAGGGTTTGGTGGAACAGCTCTTTCCATTCTTACATAGGCTCCTTTCTCTCCAGGGTCACAGATGCCACCCAGACGGCTAGATTTAACAAAGGCTTTAAGCATAGGTCACCACCTGAAACTCTCTCTTTGTGACCTGCCAGGACTTGTTGTTGATGTGCTCTGCTTGGTGAATTTTCTTTTTGGTTCCTTTCTTCACTGTGGTTTCCATTGCACCTTTGACTCCTACTCTATCATGAATAGCTGAGATGTCCGAACCCTAGTACTGGATATTGTTCAAGCTTTTATTTCAATGAAGCTCCTAGTTTCCATGTAAACTAGTGATTGCAAATTGATACTTGGTGTGTGTGTGCACGCACGCATGTGTGTGTGCATGTGTGTGTGTGTATGCATATGTGTGTGTGTGTGTGTGAGAATGCTATTACTAGCGCCACAAGATGGACTTGTACATGTCAATTCAGGCTTCAGAAATACATAACTTGCCAGATAGTGTCTTGGAGATGAGTAGAACCTCTAGTTCCCTTAGAGTTGGTGGCAAATCTTTCATACACACCATAGTCCTTTACTGTCCCAAGATTCTTTAGGTCCAGCATTCTTAACCTGGATTTGTGGACCCCAAGTGGGTCCATAAGTGAATATTAGGGAGTCTGTGAGAAATTGCCTGCAAAATGTTATATGCACATGAACTTGTTAGGGGAGATGATCCATAACCTTAATTAGAGGCACAAAGCATCTGGATCCCCAAAAGTTTGAGAGCCAGACATCCAGACTGGCCTTGGCATTTGGGAAGCACTGGATGTGACCTAATCCAGAAAGGTGAAGGGAATAGGGAAACCAACACTCACTGAATGGCTGCTATGAACCGATGTCCTGAGCTGGGTTCTTTATGTGTTTTCTCATTTCATTTTCAAAACTGTTCTGTGTAGCAGTTATGACTCCCATATTCCAGAGGAGAAATGGAAGCTGAGAGGGGTAGAAGGAAGGTCCACAAGGCCACACAGCTGCTAAGTCAAGCAAACATGATTCACACATCTAGGCTTTTGGCCTCTAAATAACTGTGCACTTTCTATAACATAATGCTGATCCCCGAGAAAAACAAGAAATACCAATTTTCACAGATTTCATAAGCACATTGGTAAATACTGCATTCTCATTTTTCTTCATCCCATACTATATACTAATAGCATGTATTAAATTACATTGCTCACAAAACAAAGCTTTGATCAGATATCCATGGTGTTGCTTAATTTTTTAAAAACACACTTTTGCTATTGCTCATCATGCTTTCTGTCATAATGATGGTTGTTATTAATAAATACAAGACACTATGTACCTGTAACTCCTTACTCTATCTTAAAGACACAAATGGGGCAGTGTAATGGTTATCAGGGATTTCCTCTCTTTGGCTAATAGGTGGGGTGGTGCAGGAGGCTGAGAAAGTCTCACTCTGTTAGGGTAGGAGGAGGAGACGGGACTCAACTCCAGAGGCGGGGCTCAGACACCGGGCCAAATTGAGGACTAGTTAAAACGGACTGGGAGGAAGCAGCTTTCCGTAAGACATGCCCACCAGTGTACCATGTCAGTTTACCATCGCCATGGCAACACTCAGGAATTATCACCTCTTTCCAAGGCAATGACCCAATAACCCAAAAGTTACTACTGCTTCCCTAGAAATTTCTGCATAAACCACCCCTTAATCTACATATAATTAAAAGTCAGTATAAATATGACTGCAACACTGCCCTGAGCTGCTACCCTGAGCCCACTGCCTGTGGGGTATTCCTGCTCTGCAGAAGCAGTCATGGAGCTGTAACGCCACCGGAGCTGTAACACTGCCACTTCAATAAAGCTGCATTCTTCTACCTCTGGCTCACCCCTGAATTCTGTCCTGGGCAAAGCCAAGAGCCCTTGTGGGCTAAGCCCCAGTTTAGTTGTGGAATTATCTTTAAATTTTTTAAGATACCAATATTATACGACTTCTGATCTTCTTAAATTTTTTTTCAGGCAGAATCTTGCTCTGTCACCTAGGCTGGAGTGAGGCGACATGATCTTGGCTCACTGCAACCTCCGCCTCCCAGGTTCAAGCAATTCTCCCAGGTTCAAGCAATGTGCCACCATGCCCGGCTACTTTTTGCATTTTTAGTAGAGATGGGATTTCACCATGTTGGCCAGGCTGGTCTCAAACTCCTGACATCAGGTGATCACCCACCTTGACCTCCCAAAGTGCTGGGATTATAGGCGTGAGCCACCACACCCGGCTTGATCTTTTGTTGGAAATAAATAGTGTGTGAGTTATCTCAGGGAAATTTAAGTGATCAGCATGCATTCTAATGCAGTCCTCGGTGTAGTTTTGTGCCCACTGTCCATTTTCTAGAGCCCTCTTCAATATAGTGTAACTTACTCAACAATGTGTTAATTACATCTGCTAAAAACACACTCGATTCCAGGGATGTCTTAACCATCTAATATTTACTGTTGAAAATTGCAACTGTTCCTTTTGGCTCTGTTAGTGCTGCATAGAATTTGGTATGTCACAGATCATAAAACAAATCTTCACGTTCATTAGTAGAGTCTAAAGCAATTCTGAACACATTTTACTTGCTTCACACCTGTTTGCTTAAATGTAAATATAGAAAATATCTTGTATTCCTGCTCTAGAATTTATAGTGGGAATTCATATTAAACAGTTCATAGAATTATGGAATCTGGATTTTAAAAAAAGAATGAAAAACTAATGAATTTGTCTTTAGAGTTTAGAAAGTACAGAACTTATTTTAAATTAATATAGTCAGTTGTCTCTGTTTTTTAATGAAATTCCTCCCTGAGACTGCTTTGTTAATGAAACCGACTGCACTCTCTCACTACCAGACCAGGGTGGTGGGCTCCATGTGAGTGAGCCTACTTGCTTCTTTAGGGAAGCACAGAATTGCTTGAGAAAACAAGCCCAGCAATGGTGAAGACTGGAGCTTGGAAACATGGGGTCTAGGATTGTGGCAGAGGTGTTGCTCTTGTCCACAGCTTGGTTATGTAGGGTAGCTGTTCTCAGTTCCTATAGCTCAGAAACAGTGTTTCCCAAACTTACCTAATGGAAAGAACAACCTGAGGGGCTTGGCAGACAGACAGTTCCCCAGACCAGTGTGCTGGAGATTCAGATCCCAAGGGTATGGGTTGAGGCCTGCAGATCTGTATTACTGATGAGGACTCAAGTAATTATTTTCATCAAGAAGTTCAGGAAGATATTTCATTGAAACCCTTCCTCCTTCCTTTTTAACCTCCATTCAGTTCTTCCAAAATCACAAAATGGCCACAAGAATAATCCAATCAGTGATACTCTTTTGGTTTCCTGAGTTGCTGCCCCCGCACCACCATTAATTTTACACACCATCCTCAGCTTATTCTTCTGGAAACTCAGCTCTGAGCACCACTTTCCTCTTTAACAAACACCAAGGCTGCTCTGCGGCCTGTTGCATTGTGTCCAGATTCATCGGCCTGGAATTTAAGGCCCTCTATAAATTGGCCCAACCTGCCTTTTCAAATTCTTTCTTACCAAGTTCCTTTATACAATGTAGGATTCAGCCAGGTTGTGGCCATTTGATTTCCCCTGTATATATTCTTTAATATCCTGCCTGTTTGCCTTTGCTTATACTTCTCTTTCTGCCTTGAATAGTTTTCTTCTCATCCATGTATATCCATGTCTCGAATCCGTCTTTCAGGCGGCAGTTCAAAGTTCCCTCCTCTCAGAGGTGTGACATTTCACCAGTCAGAGGATAAGAATGTACTGATGCCTGTTTGTCGGTCATAGTGCTGAACCCTTTATATGGATGATCTCATTTGAATCGCAGAATAATCCTTTGAGAGGACTTTCTTTCCTCCGGAACTCATCCCCACTCTACTTCTCATTCTTGAATCCTGTATCTGCGAATTCACCTACTCACGAAATTTAGTTATAAACTCCAGATCAATACTTGTGGCATGTTTGAGGTCATATGTGGACACACATAGAGTGGTGCAAATCTGAGTTGCCTCAATGCTCATGTTCTCAGATGAGGTCAAACAGGGCCACACTCTGCCTTCTTATCTCTGCTCCCACGCTAAATAAAAGCCTTTTTGGAAGTGTATTCAGGGCCATGTTTTTTGCATTTTGATGCTTTCTGTCAGTAATTTTGCCATTTAAAATGGTCCTCTGTGCCGTCTAGTGTTCGTAAGTATGAGAAGACTGTGATGTGCCTCGTGAGAAAATGCGTGTGTTAAATAATCTTCCTTCAGGCATGAGTTATATGATGTTGGCCATGAATTCAATGTTGATGAATCAACAATACAGTACATCCAGAAAAAGAAAGGAGATATTCGCTAATCTGGGCCACTGTGGAGGTTGCTAAAGTAACATCTATAGTGTATGATGAGTCCATGGAAAAAGCAGAAAAGCAGCTAGAGATGATAACTGATTAAAAAACTCATGACGGATAGCAGGTTGTGAGACTGAAAGCCAAAGAAATTTATGGTCACATTGCCTTGGATCAGAATGTGGCACTTTTTTTGGCTAGCACTGGCTTGGCTGGTTCACACATTCCAAAAGGTGATATGGTGTGACAGTTATTAAACTTGCAGATGAGGCAGATTCTACAGATCAGAAGGCTGCAGAAGAATTGAAACCCCGTCCCTACTAAAAATACAAAAGTTAGCCAGGTGTTGTGGCGCACGCCTGTAATTCCAGCTACTTGGGAGGCTGAGGCAGGAGAATTGCTTGAATCTGGGAGGCGGAGGTTACAGTGAGCCAAGATTGTGCCACCACACTCCAGCCTGGGTGACAGAGCAAGATTCTGTCTCAGAAAAAAATAATAAAAAATACTTGCTACATATCATTCAGGGAAAGAGTTATGTGCAAGAGCAGGTTTTCAATGCTGATGTGACTGGCTTGTTTTACAGGGAAATTCTCAAAACAAACCTATATAACACAACTGGCAGAGACTCCCAGGAACCTAATCTTGTATTTCTCCTAGGAGCAACTATTTAGTGCTTGCTAATTCAGTGTTGAGATCAATTTTATGGGCCATAACTCTTGTTGCTAATAATGAGAATTGACCGTACTTTGTTTTAAACCTCCTTTATAAAATTTATTATTTTCTACCTTGTATTATAAATATTGTAAGATGTGTCACCTCCCCCACAATAGTACTAATTTATACTCTCTTTGTGGAGAAGATTCTGTACTCATTCATTCAGCAACAGTTTTTGAGTGTTCCTTATGAGACTACCTCTCCACTGGAGGCAGAAGGCATGCAGGTGAATGAGACCAAGTCCCTGTCCTTGGGTAGCTTATTGCCCTGTGGGAGGAGACAAACAAGTAACAGATGGTTGTCACAATGATTCAGAGAGGCACAGGAGATTAGATGTGATTCTTCAAGGGATTAAACATAATTTACAGCCTACACATTGAATGGATGGATCTGCCATTGAAATATCTTCTGAATGCTTCATCATGATCTGATCGTTTTTGCCTCTAAGTCACCCTTAATCTATATCTATCTTTAAATCTTTCTATCGATTTATTTTTCTGAAGACCCATAATGATTGATGTGTGGTTTTGGTAAATATGGAACAGTTGGTTTACATATTTACTGCCATTAACACGCATTGATAAACTTCAACAGGAACATAACTCAGTAGTTCTGGTAAGAAGAGCATCGTACAGAGGCTCTGCCCTGTGAAGTTGCCAGCATGTGAGATGAGAAGGCAGCACTGAGCCTGGCACAGCAGGTATGTCCGTGACTATGCTGCAATAGAACTGGCCGTCCGTGTGTCTTACATGGCAAAGCTTGGATGCTGAGGGCACATGCAAGAGCTGGCCGTGCAAGGCAAGGAGGCACCAGCAAGACTGCGAGCAGCTCCAGGGCTTCTCATTCCAGCAGACCCTGGCTTTACCATACTAACCCTAACTAATTATTGTGGTTTTGGTGGAGACTTATGATTAGATCACAAATGAGTATGGGATGGCCATGAATGAGACATTTTCTTTCTCTTTCCTATTTCGGCAATAATTGAAAATAATGAGTGATGTATTCAGCAATTTCAAACACTTCTGCTCGTCTGTTTGGACAAAGACATTAATATATTTGCCATGAGAATGCTGACTGATGTTCGCTGAAGGCTACATTTTGAAGACATTTCTTTTATCTTTTAAAAGAGAAAACAGGACAGAAACATCAATTTTAGAGAAGAAGGGGGAATAAAAGTAAAATGGAGCCTGGGTTAGTCTGTAGGATTTTCCTTCTCAACTATCTCTCCAGTGAAGTTTAGATTCACCTACCCAGACTGCTAACCTTATTTCTAGACCCTGTCAGACCCTTCTCTTCCATGACTCTTTCATTTTCCTTCTTGTCTCCAGGCTGCTAGACAGCCCCTCTACAGCTGTCCCAGGCCCTGTGGTCAGTGCAAAGACCATCAATTGCGCCACTCTGTTCTGCTGTTGCACTGCAGCTCCTAAGTTGACAAAGACCTGGCCACTGGCTTCTGTGATGTTGGCCCCTTCTTTCATTGCTCTGTGTTGAAATCGGGAGCTACTCCTGCTTGAGGCCTCCTTTGTCACGAATCTACTTGTTTCCCAGGTATAATTTCACCTCCTCTAGAAGATGATCAATTCTTCAGGGGCAAAACTATGCCATTTTCTTCCTTAACAGACCTCTCATAATAACCAGTGTTGTTTTGAGGCTATTGCAGTTTCTACATAATACCTTTTGACATTTATTTTTGTCAATATGGCCCTGATATTCACATGCCCAATTAGATATACTAAATCTAATAAAAGACAATAATGCAGAGAGGGGTGATCTAGGAAGCTTTTTCAATCAGAAATTGTTTTGCATATGTATTTCAAGGCTGATAATGTTTCATCTGAACTTGTAAAAATACTCCTTGAGTTTTGCAAAATAAATAATTTAATTGCACATCCCCAGCAATTTACCCCCAGTGTTCATTCTGAGCAGACCTTCAAAACTAATGTGGTGTTTTATTGTCTACTGATACAGAAGAAAGGGAATGAAAAATTTCCCAACCTTTGATAGTTCTAAGTCAGGACTCTTGAAAGATGGAGGAGGGCTCGGAGTTCAAAATGCCGATTTGTTTCATCTGAATTTGGCCTCTAGGTAAAGGAGTAGGATGCACATAATCCTTCAAAAATATTTCCCTATATTTAGTGCCTTCTGTGCTCAAGACTTCTCATTATTCCCTTTAAGCGTTTCTGTGAACTGTCAATTACCTAAAGGCTTTTTCTTCCACCCCATAGAGATTATTCATTTCCCACGCGTCAATGTGTGTGTGTGTGTATGTGTGCATGTGCGTGTGTGTGTTGTGCTCCGACTTTTCACCTATTCATCAATACCCTGTAAGGGTATGGACAGGTCAGATGAAAATGAGAGCTGTTTGCTATTTTTTTCACGGTTCTAATGAAAGGTTTCGTGAAGAAAGGGATTAAAATTACTGCTTTCAATGCCGTATTCCCTGTTGGTAATTTGAAAAGCATATGAATTGCACATTTTCTATTTCTCTCAGTAAGAAAAAGTTTCTTTTGTATATGATCCTTATTTTTTTTCTGTGAATAGGGTTCCTTAATAGAATATAAGATGGTTTTTTACCCGTGTTTTATATATTTCTTTCTTGTCAGAGCCCCTTCTCAACTCAACCATGATGTTCTTTTTAAATTTTTTTGAATTCTCTTACGTGAAAACTGCCCAGGACCTCCTAAAACATAGTTTCTCATCTGTACTGCTGCATTCCGCTGTTTTCACTCAGAGAGCAAGGAGTATTCTCTTTAGTCGGCTATATTGAAACCAAATCCAAGCTTCACAGCTACTATTATAATACTGTGGGCAATGTCCTCCACTTCTTCTAGCTGTTACTTTCAGAGATCAAAATTAACTTTGTTACACAGTAAGACAGCATTTTCTAAAGTGTTCCTGAGGATTCTAGTTCTGCAATAAGGTTCATGAAAAAGGTTCTGTGATCATGTGGGTTTCACACACATGCCAAACATGCTCTAATCTCTTCTTGAAGGTTTCTGATTCACAATAATGCATTAATGCCTCAGAGAAATCCTGCCTTCAACAAACTTGTTGACTCTTGTCTCTTTGCCATATCCCAAACGTATTTCATCACATTACATTTATGAGCCCTTTTATTCTTGTAGCACATTTTTCATTTAGCAAAACATGCTTGGGGAGATATTGGGAAAAGAATTAGGGAAACACAGCTCAACATATCTGAATGAGCCACAGGTATGCAATGGCTTACTACTCTTAAATCTGGCCTCTGGGTCCTGTTTGTTTCATCAGCGAAATGCAAGTTCCACAGCAATAAGAACTTTTATCATTTTTTTTCATTGCTGAATCTCCAGTGCTATAACAGGGCCTAACGTGTTTGGTGATTAATAGATATTCACTGAATGGGAGAATGCATACATCTTTGGATCATGGACATCATGACTTTCTTAACTCAGTCTCATGGGTGGCCCTAGTTTCAGATTGAAGCTGGACTTCTACCAGTTGATTGCTTTTTTTCCCCCCCTTTTTTTTTTGAGATGGAGTTTTGCTCTTGTTGCCCAGGCTGGAGTGCAATGGCACAATCTTGGCTCACTGCAACCTGTGCCTCCCGGGTTCAAGTGATTCTCCTGCCTCAGCCTCCTGAGTAGCTGGGATTACAAGCATGTGCCACCACGCCTGGCTAATTTTGTATTTTTAGGAGAGACGGAGTTTCTCCATGTTGGTCAGGCTGGTCTTGAACTCCCGACATCAGGTGATCCACCCACCTCTGCCTCCCAAAGTGCTGGGATTACAGGTATGAGTCACCACGCCTGGCCGATAGAATTCTTTAACCAGTTATTTATTCTCTCTTGCATAATAACCAGAACCTCTTGAATTCTTCATCTTCAGAAGTTGTGTGGTGCACATTTATCCTATTCATGGCTTTCCATCATGTTTTGACAAGTCTCTTTATGTATTTGGGGAAAGGCCTTTGTTATTAGTATTGCCTCCCAATGTACTGACGTACCTCTCAACTCCAATTTCCAGGCTGTTTTGTAGAAATATGCATGACAAACCTAAGAAAAAAGCATTGTGAGGAAACAGGGTGTGTTGCTGAGTGAGTGGTCCAGGTGAGGTCAGCTCCTAATACAGAAATGACAGCAGTGGTGGGGCCTTCAAGTCAAGTGGTGTGGATTGGTCAAGGCTGGCAATGGCATGTAGGCAACTGCCTTATCAGGCCAGTTCTGTAGGATGGTTTGAGCCTTGTTCCTGGAAACTTAGCTGAGAGCCAGGTTCCAGGCACTAGAAACTAATTAATTCCATATGTCTAAATGTCCCAGCTAAAGCTGTCATCCTCTATCATAGCTATACCCTCTTCTACCATAGAGGCACCATCCTCTAATTCCACGGTCTCAAGTTCCTATTTTAGAAGACTACTTTCCTTATTGCTAAGGATTTTCCTACTTTGTAGTTGCTTATACCATTTCCCTATTTCATTCAATCCCATTAATTCATTATACACATACACTCCTCCTTTGCCTCTGTCTTCTGACTGCTTTTCTGGGTTTTTATCCTACTACGTGTATGACTGTCCCCTTCTAAGGGCCAATGTCTATGATTTGCTTTTTATAACGGCTCTATTTCTTTTGTTTTTGCGTTTTGACAACTGAGATGCATCGAAAGATTCCTAAATTACTTTTTATTATGCCTCTCTTGCACTCCAGAAATTCTTTTTCATTGAAATGATTATGCTAAATAACTGCAGAATTCTATTTTCCAATAGTTGCAATTATCTAAATTAAATTTGAATAATTTAGTTTAATACGCCTAGCATTAGGTCTGTCAAATGCAATTGGGAAGGTAATAGGGAGACAAGATTGGGTTTAGTTGCTGGTAAGAAAGACCCAAAGCCATAGCAATTTAAATATGGCACAAGTGCATTTTATTCTCGTGGAAGAGAACTTTAGAAGTAGGCTAATGAGGACTGGCATGTTGACTCTACGTCACTGAGGACCCAGTCTTTTTACATTCTTCTGCTCTACTCTCCTTAATAGATGGCTTCCAGACATAGGATAACCTCATTCTTACAAGATACTGCCATAGCTACAGCTTTTCCATCCTGCCTTTCATCTGAGTCAATTCCCTTTCCAAGAAACCACACTCAATTACCTTTACTCATATCTCTTTGATTATCCCTATCTATAAGAGAGGCAATATAGTTTCATAGTTGAGCAACTTGCCACACCCATTGATTCAGGGCTCTGTTCTCTTGCAAAGGAAGAAGGAGGAAGTGAATAGTGGGAAAACAACTAATAGTCTCTGCTTTGGAGATTTTCTTTTAAAATCTGCTGTTGGGCAGAAGATGCTATTGGCTCTATATATCCAATTAGTGTAGTTGTGAAGATTTCTCATAAAGCATATCTTTCATAGAAACACTCATGGTTAAATTCTTTGTATTTGGAGCATTTTCCATGAAGTTGTTTGGTCTCATGGGCCAGAAGGTGGGTACCAATTATCTGTGTTTACACACTGTGAGCAATGTTGTCCTCCAGGATTCAAGCCACACTTTTAGTGTGTTGCTGGTATAACTTCTGATATGCTTTTAAAAGAATGTATAATGTATACAAAGCATGCCAAAATGAAGCATTTTAATAATGTTCCATTGCAATTAATCTTGAGAACAAGATTCACATTTCAAGAGATTTTGAACCTTACAAAAGATTTACTTTGAGCATAAAACAAAGTCATACTTCTCTGGGCTCATTATAAAAGACCAAATTATAGTCCCTAATCACAGAAAACAGTTTTGTTATTTATTCTTATTTATTGGCAGACAATGAGATATTGGATTCGGGTGATCTAATTCAGAGGAGAATCTGCTCACCCGAAAGACAGTACAGAGAAGAAACAGAGAAAAATTATGATGCTGCCGTCTTGGATAAGCTATGTTGGCATAAGCTTTTTTTTTGTGCCAGTTTTAGAGTGACAGGTTCTAAGCTCAAAACCATGAGCAGACTGTAATATGCAATGAATATTATCTCCAGTGACTTAATGAGGATGCACTGGATTTCAAGTTAGTGATTCTTTTGAACTTCTGCTATGTAATTACCCATTTCTGTTATTTATTTGAACTAATAATAAAGAATTCAGACTTAGCAAAATACTGTACAGTTCTTGCCTTCTCTCCTCCTTCCCACACAGTTCGTCTTTGTAACAACTGGTTCTGCTCAGCCCGTGTGACATTTCCATAACCACCCTTTCCGTCCCTTTATGTTTGCCGCTGTATAAAAGGAGGACTCATTTGATAATTGCTTTATAAACAACTGAGAAGAACGCTGGCTTTTACCAAAATGGAGAAAAGATAATATTGGTCAGGGGGGCATGCCTTTGTGCTCATTTTAAAGAAGCTGAATCTTATTTACACTCAGTGGCTTTATACTGTGAGAGGACAAAAATTTCCAAAGAGACTGGTGTTTATGGAATGGGTTACTGCTGGTTGAACTACGGTGTCCCTGGAGTTGAGTTAGCATGGAGGAGGTTGGGTCCAGCCGTGAGCGGTGGTCTTTCCATAATAACCACACTACAGCATTGTGACATTGTCAATAAGAGCTCTTTCTCTTGCTCCACTCGAGCAAATGTTTAATTATCCCAGTATTTCCTGCTTCTCTTGGAAGTATTCAATGAACATCCTGCATACTGGAGAAGTGAAATATTCTTTCAGCACCATTGGTGAATTTTCCATTCAGATCCAGCCAAGTATCAGCTGAAATGAAGAACTACTCTTTTATTCAGGCTAAAGCTGCTCCTTCCTCTGTGTGGTCTGGGGAATGGGCTGGTAGCAAAGGAAAAAGGGTTGGGTCCTACAGGCAGTGTGGCCATGAGTGCATACAGCGTGGCAGGTGAATCAACGTAGTGCTGTGCTCTTGGCCAAGAAGAAGAGGATAGGGTAGAAGACACAGCTTCAACCCTGTGTCAGCTCGAGGTAGGGTATGACAACTGACTCCATCCCTTACAGGTATGAAAAATTAGACTGCACCTGCTTTTTGGATCTGTTGTGGCAAATTACACTGAAGTTATTTTATTCCTTTACTGTTTATTTTTGTAATTTGCATTTTCAATGAAAAAGATACAGTAAAAAATATAAAATCCTGTATAAACAATAGGTGATATAAAGCACTTTAAAAGAAAAAACATCATTCCCCAGACATTTTAATGAAGAACATGAAGGAGCAACAAAATTTTTATAGTATATATCTTATTCGAAATTTTTACTTGAACTCCTCTAATGAATATGTCAAGCAAAAGCAGTGATTATTTTGTTTTGAATTAAAATTAATTTGTCTATTTATTCAAGCTCTATGCAGAAAGAAAAACATGGAACCTAAGTTATCTTCCAATTTTAGAGTCAATTTGTTACTGTTTATTCATGAAGCACTTTCAGTAAGTCACCCGCAGTCTTCTAAATTATTGAAATAAACTAAAGCTCAAGATGGAGCAGACTAGAAACACTGAACACAAATCCTGCCCTTTTGCTTTTGTCTTTTTGAGGTTAGACACTGACTTAGTACCACAGACAGGCAGTGATGGAGAAAATCCACATACACAGCATGAGGAAACGTAGGACCAAGATCCTTAAACTAGAAAGAACTTCAGGATGCGGAAGATCAGAAAGAAACTTAAAGTATGGGATGATAAATTGCAATAGCTCAGAAGCTCCAATGACGTGATGATGATGAAGGCTTCAAACTGCATTTTCCCTTTTTAGAGCACAGATTATGAAGTTGCTAAGAACAACTATTTGTGATTTCTTTTCTTAAAATACTTTAGCATAGCACATTTCTGGGTATTGTTATTCTTAAGCAGTTTTAATTTTTATCTTGGCTTTATTGGTACCTTTCTAGATACCATTGACATGATTTTCTCTTACTCTCACTCTGTGTGTGTGTGTGTGTGTGTGTAATGTATATATACCTCTTTATTATGTAGAAGCCTACATATAGAAGTCACATAGAAGATATAGAAGCAATAAAATCCTTATTTCCAAATAGAAAATCACCCTGGAATCTGAAAGCTTGAAAAGGACTATTATAAAGAAGTAGACATGTTTGGTACAGAGTAGACACCCGATAAAAGTTGAGTGAATGAATCATTAAAAACCATTTGCTATTCTACAGAGAATTATATTAGTGAAAAACATGATGGCATACAGTAACCATTTTTTCTATATAATCTCATTCTCACAATACTCTTGGGAAATGAGTAGATCAGGTGTTAATTCTTATCTATGCAAGTTGATTAGAAACTGCAACTCAGAGTTTGAAAACATTTGCTCACAGCTGTTAAGCAGCAAGGCTGAGACATGGGCCCAGTCAGGTGACTCTAAGTTTTGTGCTTTTTGTCACTTAGATTGCTGTCCCGTGTGTGTTGTGTGTAGTGTGTGTATACATATAGTGACGTATCTTAGTTTTCAGTAATTGGTACTTAACCACAGTGCAAAACACTCAACTCTTTGTTGCCAGGACACAGGAATATTCGATTTACATTTGTTAACATAATTCAGTTCCACCTTTTGCTTCTGACTTTGTAATGATTGTTGTTTGTTACATGACTGGTTATAGAATAATCACTGAAAACATAAACTCTTTGAAATGAGAAAAGGGGATGATAAAAGAGAAAAGATAAGCTTTACTGAAAAGCTCTAGGCCCATTGCCTTTGTTTTGGATAAATATCTTAGGCAAGAACATCAACTTTCTGTCTCTGTCCTTTTACACATGGGCACATATTTCAGAAGGGCATGAGTGAATTTAACAATAACAAACATTTGAGTTTCCACTCCTCTCTCTGCTTAGTGATGGCCTCTCAATTCTGTATGTGGAAGTGACCAGCGTGACAATAAGCAGGACGAAGTGGCAGCAAGGTGTTTCTTGGCAGAAGCTGTAGCCCAATGAACCCAAACAAACTCACACACCAGGGTTATGTGGTTCCTGGATCTTGAAGAAAGTAGCTGAGGTGGAGAGGTCCATGTTTTACCAGGGAGAGCCTCTGCCTGCTCTCTTCTTTCTGTGTATGACCTTTCTATGGTCTGCAGTCTTTGGAGATGGCAAAGCATACTCCAGTTTTTCAGATGATGATTCCCCTTCCCTTTTGTTGTTGCACGTTTATGTAAGATGTAAGAACTGCAGATGTATTATATGCTTAACCTTTTCTGCAATCCAGGAGTTGGCCACAGGGAGAATACAGTAATACTTTCTGCTTATGTAATGTACTGTGCCTGAGAGCCATTTGTGCTTTGGAGATAACTCAGCAATGTGTCAGTTTTTGCCTGCTATTCTTGTCCAGCAGCAGAAGCTAAAATGCTCACTGTCTTGGAAATTCCTGTCTTGAAGGAGGACTGGAAGTAGTTGCCAAGCCCATTTCAGCAAACTGCTACATGAGGGAAGAGTTGCCTGAGCTCCTGGAGGCACATGTGAATAGAGAGATGTGGCCTCCTAACTTGTAATAGTGAGGAGGAAATGAGTTTAAGCTCCAGTCCTCTTCTAAAGGAAAGTCAAAGACACTTCCTGCCTCATAGGATGCTCTGCTTTCCATCATGGACCCCGAGTACCTGGGCACAACAGATTGAACAGAAGATTGGTTGCATTAATCTAACAAGGACAATCATACAGGCACTAAATAAAAGAGAGTTACATGAACTGCAAGGTGACCAGGCTTCCTGAATGTCAATTGTGATCTTTTTTTTTTTTTAATTATACTTTAAGTTCTAGGGTACATGTGCACAACGTGCAGGTTTGTTACATATGTATACATGTGCCATGTTGGTGTGCTGCACCCATTAACTCGTTATTTACATTAGGTATGTCTCCTAATGCTATCCCTACCCCCTTCCCCCTCCCCACAATAGGCGCCAGTTTGTGATGTTCCCCTTCCCGTGTCCAAGTGATCTCACTGTTCAATTCCCACCTATGAGTGAGAACATGCAGTGTTTGGTTTTCTGTTCTTGCGATAGTTTGCTGAGAATGATGGTTTCCAGCTGCATCCATGTCCCTACAAAGGACATGAACTCATCCTTTTTTATGGCTGCATAGTATTCCATGGTGTATATGTGCCACATTTTCTTAATCCAGTCTGTCACTGATGGAAATTTGGATTGATTCCAAGTCTTTGCTATTGTGAATAGTGCTGCAATAAACATACGTGTGCATGTGTCTTTGTAGCAGCATGATTTATAATCCTTTGGGTATATATCCAGTAATGGGATGGCTGGGTCAAATGGTATTTCTAGTTCTAGATCCTTGAGGAATCGTCACATTGTTTTCCACAATGGTTGAACTAGTTTACAGTCCCACCAACAGTGTAAAAGTGTTCCTATTTCTCCACATCCTCTCCAGCACCTGTTGTTTCCTGATTTTTTAATGATTGCCATTCTAACTGGTGTGAGATGGTATCTCATTGTGGTTTTGATGTGCATTTCTCTGATGGCGAGTAATGATGAGCATTTTTTCATGTGTCTGTTGGCTGTATGAATGTCTTCTTTTGAGAAGTGTCTGTTCATATTCTTTGCCCACTTTTTGATGGGGTTGTTTGTTTTTTTCTTGTAAATTTGTTTGAGTTCTTTGTAGGTTCTGGATAATAGCCCTTTGTCAGATGAGTAGATTACAAAAATTTTCTCCCATTCTGTAGGTTGCCTGTTCACTCTGATGGTAGTTTCTTTTGCTGTGCAGAAGCTTTTTGGTTTAATTAGATCCCATTTGTCAGTTTTGGCTTTTGTTGCCATTGCTTTTGGTGTTTTAGACATGAAGTCCTTGCCCATGCCTATGTCATGAATGGTATTACCTAGGTTTTCTTCTAGGGTTTTTATGGTTTTAGGTCTAACATTTAAGTCACTAATCCATCTTGAATTAATTTTCGTATAAGGGGTAAGGAAAGGATCCAGTTTCAACTTTCTACTTAGTGATCTTCTTTTGGGGAGTTTTAACATGACACGTAAACCCACAGAGGGCAGTGAAATAGACAGAGTAGCAGAGACTCAAGTAGACATGGAAACTGAGTCAAAGAATGGCAGAGCTCCTGAAGGTGGAAAACAGGCAACCTCAGACAAGGTAACCCAGTCACTGGAGCTGCCCTAGTGTTCTGAGCAGTGAGGAGCCATTGTATCTGCTCTGGATTTGTATTTTTTTCTTTAAGGACTGTATAGAGGTATAATTCATATACTATGAACTACACACATACAATGTGTAAAATTTTATAGGTTTGACATATGTATACACTTATGAAATCATCATCACAATCGAGTTGATGAAAAAGTCCATAACTCCCAGAAGTTTTCTCTTGCCTCTTTGGAGTCCTTCCTCCCACCCCTCCCTGTTTGCTCCCATGTTCCTTAGGCCATTGCTGGTCTGATCTGTGTCACTATAAAGTAGTATGCTTTTTCCAGAATTTTATGTTAGAACCATACTGTACATGTTTTTTTCATCTGACTTCTTTCATGCAGCATAATTATGTTGAGATTCATTCATGTTGTTGTATGTATTACTAGTCATTCTTTTCTGTTGTTGAGTAGTATACTATTGTGTGGATGTATCACAGTTTTTATTATAATACATCTACTTGTTGATATACATTTGGGTTGTTTTCAATTCTTTACTATAACAAAACTGTTATGAACACTTGCATACAAGTCTTTGTATATATACAGGCAACTTTTTGTGGGTTTATTTGCCTTCCAAATATCTTCATATTCCATGGGTAAAAGATAAATAAAAAGGAAAATTAGAGGGTATTTTTAATTGAATAAAAATGAAACTAACATATAACAATTTGTGGGATGCTGCTATACACTGTTATTTAGAGAGACATTTATAGAACTAAATGCCTGTAATAGGAAAGAAGAAAGGTATCAAGTTAGTGACATCAGCTTTCACATTAAGAAACTACAAAAAGAGAATGAAATCTAAGTTACAAAGAAGAAAGGAAATGGTAAAGATTAGAGCAAAAATAAATGAAATAGAAAACAGAAAAACAAAAGAGGAAATCAATGAAACCAAAAGCTAGTCCTATGAAAAGGTCAGTATAATAGATTAAGCTCAAACCAAACTGATCTTGAGTAAAAGAGAGAAGGCACAAGTCACCAACATCAGGAATGAGAGAGGTGATGTCACTAAAGATTCTACAGAGGTTAAAGAGATAATAAGGGAATATTATAAACAGCTTTATGCAAATACATTTGACAACTTGGATGGCAAGGACCAATTTCATGAAAGACACAAACTATCAAATTTTATTCAAGAGGAAATAGATAACCTGAACAGCCTACATTTATTAAAGAAATCAAATTGGTAGTTAAAAACCTTTGTGCGTGCACACACACACACACACAAACACATACACTCCATACACTCCATACGCTGATGGCTTTACTTGTGAATTATAATAAACATTTAAGGAAGAAATATTAGCAATTCTATATAAAAATCTTAAAGAATATTGAATAGAAGGGAATACTGCCCAATTCATTTTATGATAGTAGCCTTACTCTGGTGATTAAGTAAAACATAAGCATTACAAAAAAAGAAGACAACATAGCTGAAAAATTTACTATTATATAGCTGGATTCAATTTTATATATAATGACCAACTGAGGCTTATCACAGGAATGCAAGCTTGATGAAACCTTTGAAAATTAATTTATGTAAATTATCATGGCAGACATAACAAAATGAAAAACAAAGCATATGACCATTTTGATAGATGCAAAAAAAGTATTTGACAAAATCTAATATCCATTTCTCATGAAAACTTTCAGAAAACTAGGACTAGAGGACAACTTTTTCAATTTGATCAAGGGCATCTACAGCTACACATTAAACTTAATAGTTAATTAGTTAACATGTTTCCCTAAAATCAGGAAGAAAGCAAGGATGTCTGCTCCCACTACTTCTATTCAACATAGACCTGGAGGTTCTAGTCATGCAATACAGCAAAGAAAAGATATAAAAAAATCTAATTTGGAAAGAAAAAATTCAAACTATCTCTATTCACAGTTGATGTAATCATCTATCTTATTAATCTACATAAAAATAGTAGAACTAATAAGTGTATATATGATATAAGATCAATATACAAAAATCAATTGTATTTCTTTATACCAACAATGAATAATTAGAAATGGAAAAAAAACTTACTATTTCAATCCCATCAAATGCAGACAATATTTAGATATAAGGCAAATAGATATTGTGCAAGACCTGCACACTGAAAATGACACGACGTTTCTGAGGAAAATTAAAAACTGAACTAAATGGAATGATATAACATGTTCATGAATTGGAAGATTCAGTGTTGTTAAGATGTCAGTTCTCCCAAAATTGGCTTATGGAGTTGACTATACCAATCAGAATTCCAGAAAGATTTTTGTAGAAATTAATTTAAAAATATATTTGGAATTGCAAAGAACCCAGGGCAGCCAAAAAACTGTTAAAAATAGAAGAGAAAGCTTAGAGACCTTACAGTACTTAATTTCAAGATTTATTATAAAGCTACAGTAATCAAGATATTGTCGTAACAGTGGAAAGATAAACAAATAGATCAATAAAGCAGAAGAGTCCAGAAATGGACTTATACATATATGATCAATTGATTTTAACAAAGATACAAAAATACCTCAATAGGGAAAGAACAGTCTTGAAACAATTGGATATCATATGAACAAAAATTCTAATCCATGCCTCATGGCACATACATAAATTAGCTCAAAATGAATCATGAACCTAAATGTCAAACCTAAATTATAAACTTCTCAAAGAAAACAGAAAAAAAAAATCTCTGTGACTTTTGAGTAGGCAAAGATTCTTGAATATATATGCCAATTACATCTCAATGAAGTTATTTAAAATGATTAATCATCATGTAAAACAAAATAATGATAATTTATAGTGGAGCTTGTAACATATATAGAAATAAAATGTATAAGAACAATAGCATAGAGAATGGGAGAGTGCAAATTGAAATATACCATTTTAATGGTTTTGCTTACATATGAAGTGGCATATTATTATTCGAAGGTTGCCTGTGATAAGTTAGTGATAACCTCCAGAGTAACCCCCAGACGTTGATACAAATAAGCATAGAAATTGCTAAGAAGAGATAAAAGGGAATATTAAACATCATTTAATTAACCGAGAATAATGGAGGAAAAAGGAAAAAAACAAAAAACAGAGAGCACATATAGACATTAAATCGCAGGATGTTAGATTTAAATCCAACCACGTTAATGATTACATTGTATGGAAATAAAACGAAAGCTCAACTTAAAAAGCAAAAATTGTCAGATTGGAGAAATAAAGGCCCAACTATCTGCTGTTTACTAGAGATTCGCTTTACATATTTATATACACTGGCAGATTGAAAGCAAAATACATAAAAAGCATATGATGCAAATGCTAATCATAAGAAAGCTGGCTCATCAGACAAGGTTAACTTCAAGATGGAGAGCATTGTTAGAGAGAATCATTTTATAATGATAAATAGGTCAATCAATCAAGAAGACATAACAATTCTAGATGTGTATGCACCTGATAACAGAGCTACACAATACATGAAGGTAAAGCTGACTGAACTTAATGGAAAAATAGACAAACCTACTATTTTTGTAGATTTCAATACTCTTCTCTCACTAATTAATAAAACATATACACAGAAATTTAGAAAGGATATATAAGAGGACAAAAAGGATGTAAGTTAAACAATTTGACCTAATTAACCTTTACAGAACACCATACACACAAACTACAGAATACTCTTTCTCAGGTGCATATGGAACATTTGCAATGTAGACCCTATGCTGGGCCAGACAATAGGCTCAATAAATAAATTTAAAAAGAGAAATCCCACAGACCTTAGTAGAATTAAGTTAGAAATTAATAACAGAAAGGGATGTGGAAAACTCTCCAATTTATTAGGAAATTAAACAAGACACTTCTAGATAACCTATGGTAAAAGACTAAATCATAAGGAAAATTAGAAAATATTAACTAAATACAAATAAAAATGGAAGTTGTAATTTTTAGGATGGAAAAAAGAGACAGAGACAAGGGGGGTGGCTCAACAGCAACACAGGTTTATTGGACAAAGACCTGCGGAGGGGAAACACCAGCAAGTGCCAGAGCCCAAGTCCCTTGGGCTTACAGACTGGGTCTGGATGGGGAGGTGGGGTGGAATGACTTGCTGCCCAGCAGTATGTGATATGGAAGGAATTTCCCGCAGTTCTCACAGCCCAAGCCCCTCTGTGGAATTTTCCACCCTGACCACAGTGTGCAAAATGGCAAAGGTTTACAGGATGGCACCACTTGGGCTAACAATAATAACTCATGAGGTGCTCCTAAGGCAGTACGCGGAAGTTTATAGCTTTACTACTTACATTGAAAAAGAAAAAAGATTTAAAATCAATAACAAATGTTTTCACCTTAAGAAAATAAGAAAACAAGAGTAAATTAAACTAAAACAAAGGAAATAATAAAGGTACAAGGTGTAATCAATTAAAATAGAAAATATATAATAATAAAACCAATGAAGCTAAAAGTTGGTTCTTTAAAAAGTTACAAAAATTTGAGGCTGGGCATGGTGGATCCCAGCATTTTGGGAGACCAAGGTGGGTGGATCACTTGAGCTCAGCAGATCACTTGAGACCAGCCTGGGAGACATGGAAAAACCCTGTCTCTATAAAGAATACAAAAACTAGCTGGGCATAGTGGTGCGTGCCTACAGTTCCAGCTACTTGGAAGACTGAGGTGGTGTTGAGGCTGTTGTGAGCCAGGATCATGCCTCTACACTTCAGCCTGGGTGACAGAATGGGAACCGGTCTCAATTTTTTTTTTTTTTAATAAAACACTAGATGATAGACTTTGGAAAAAAGAGAGAAAATGAAAATCACACATGTAAGGAATTGATGAAGCAATTACCACAGGGCCTACAGGCATTCAAAGGATAAAAAGAGATTATTATGTACAAATTTGTCAGTAAATTCAACAGCATAGATAAAATGAGCACATTCCTTGAAAGATACAAAGTAACAAAGCTTGTACAAGAAGAAATAGAAAATCTGAATAGACATTTATGAAAGATACTGAATTTATAATCTAAAACCTTTTTTCTAAGGAAAGCTCAGCTGGTTACATGGGTTAATTCTACCAAACATTAAAGGAAAAATAATATTAATATTAAACATTTTTGTTTTAGAGGAGATAATAATCTTCAATTCATTTTATGAGGCCAGAATAACCTTGACACCAAAATCAATGACATTACAAGCAAACTACAAACTAATATTCTTTATGAATATAGATGCACAGTTCTTACCAAATTATCAGCAAATTAAATTTAGCAAAATATAGAAAGAATAATACATTATTAACAAGTGGTGTTTATTTCATAAATATAAATTAGTTTAAGATTTGAAAATTAGTTAATGGAATACCTCACACTTAAAAAAGGACAAAAATCATATGTTATCAATATACAGAGGAAAATATATTTATAATTTTTTAATACTCATTTATTTAAAAAAAAACTGTCAGCAAACTGGAAGTAGAAATTTTCTTAGTCTGATAAAGGGCATCTGTAACAAACTTACAGCTAACATTATACTTAATGGTGAAAGCTGAAAATTTCCTTCTAAGATTGGAAACAAAACAAATGTATTAATTCTCATTCTTTCTATTTGACATTATGTTGGAAGATTTAGCCAGGGTAATAAAGTAAGCAAAAGAAATCAAAAGCATATCTATTGAAAAAGGAGAAAAAAAGTGTCTTTCTCTATAGACAATATATTGTGAACATAGACAATCCTAGAGAATCTATGTAAAACCACTAGAACTAATAAGTGAGTTCATCAAGGTTATAGGATTCACTTTTGTTAATATACAAAAAAATGTATTTCTATATAGTGGCAATGAACTTCTGTAAAATGAACATTTAAAAACAGTATCATTTAGAATAGTATCTAAAACTGCAAAACACTTAGGATTAAATTAACAAAAGATATGTAATATCTGTATACTGAAAACCACAAGACATTGCTAAGATAAATTAATGAAGATCTAAATAAATGACAAGATATACTATGACCATGGATTGGGAGTCTCAGTATTGCTAAAATGATCATTCTCTCCAAATTAATCTATATATTCAGCATAATCTTAGGAAGAACCCAGTAGGCTTGTTTTCCTTGGTAGCAACTGACATGTTGATTCTAAAATTTACTTAGAAATGCAAAGAATGTAAAATAGCCAAAATAATCTTTAAAAATAAGAGCCGTACTACAAAGCTGCATATATAGACACAGTGAGGTACTGGTATAAAGGAAATTTATACCATTTATATGTATATACATTTATATATATACACATTATATAATATATAATATATATAATATTAAATGTATATATAATATATAAATGTATATATAATATATAATATATTAAATGTATATACATTTATATATACACATTTATATATAATATATAATATACATTTATATAGTATTTATACATTTATATAGTAATACTATGGTATTACTATAGTTAGTGGCTCTCAAAAGAACTATAGTACATAAACAGATATACAGTCAATCTGTGGTATTTACATTTCATGTTAGGGTGATCAGGAAAAAAACATCTAGAGAAGATTTATTTGTGAATGATTTTTGAATAATACATGGGTTGATTTTTTTTTTTAATGTGTTGAAGTCCTAATCCTGGTACCTGTGAATGTGACCCTATTTGGAAATAGGATCTTTGCAGATATAATTAAGGTGTAAGTTAAGATGTGATTATACTGGAGTAAGGTGGGCTCCTAATTCAATACGACTAATGTCTTTATAAAAAAAGTAAAATGACACAGGCACAGACATATGGGGAGAAGGCCACATGAAGATGGACACAGAAACTGGAGTGAAGCTTCTATGATCCAAGGAGCACCAAGAATTCCTGATAAACCAACAGAAGCTATGAAGAGGTACGGTAGGATCCCCCTCTAGAGCTGTCAAAGAGAGCATGGCTCTGCTCTGCTGACGTCTTAATTTTGGATCTGGCCTCCAGAACTATGAGAGAATATATTTCTGTCGTTTTAAGCCAAACAGTTTGTAATTTTGTTATGGCAACCCTAGGAAATTAATGCAAGGTTTTTGTTGCTGTTTTGCTCTGTTTGTTTTTTAAAAATCACATGGATAAAAGGTTGAGAAACACTATTTAGAAAAAAGATAGGAAAAATTTTTGCAATCTTTAATTAGTGTTAATTTCTTAGATGGACCCAGAAAGCAGTAGCTATAAAGAACAAAACCATGACAAATGGAACTTTTTCAAATTAAGCAGTTTTGGTTATTAGAAGATCAAACCTCTTAAGATCATTGTTAAGAAAATGAATAGTGAATTTACAGACAAGGAAACAATATTTGTAATATATATATTTGACAAATGACTGATATGCAGAATATATAAAGAATGCCTACAATTTGATAATACAGGCAACCGGATTTACAAATGAGCAGAAGACTTGAATAGACACTTCACAAAGGCAGATATTTGAATGGTTAATACGCACATGAAAAATTGTTCAATATCATTAGTCATCAGAGAAATGCAAATTAAAACCACAGTGAAATACCACTACACATCCATTTGTATGATAAAATTAAAAAAACTTATGACATCAAACGTTGACCAAGTTTTGGAACTAGCAGGAGTGTAAAGTGGTGCAATCACTTTGAAAAACAATCTGCCATATTCTCATAAATTTAAACATATACCTACTCTATGTCCACTTGTAGGTAGAAGTCAAAGAGAAATGAAAACATATTATACAGAAAGACCTGTGCATGAATGTTTATAGCCCAAATCTGAAAACAACTCAAATATTCATTATCAAGACAATAGATGAACAGAGTGTGGTACATTTATAGAGTAGCATACTAGTCAGCAAAGGAGAAATGACTTATGGTGTCAACAACATAAATGAATCTTAAAAACATTATACTGAGTGAAAGAAGTCATACGTAAAAGTGTACATACTATACTGTCCCATTTATGTCAAGCTCTGGAACATAAAAATCTAATCTATGTTGATAGAAATAAGATCAGTGATTGCCTGGGTGAGAGCAGAGGGAGATTTACTTCAAAGGGGCACAAGACAGCTTTTCTAAGCTAATAGAACTCTTCTATATCTTGATAGGAACATAGGTTAATGTTCATATGCATTTGTTAACGCTCATCAAATTAATAAAGTACTTATTATCTGTGCATATTACTGTTGGTTGCGGATTCTCACCCCCCTCTCTCTCCTATCTCTATGTACATATGTGTATGACTCTGCTACTGTGCTACAGGTTTACGGCAGTGGCTAAGCACTATTCAGTTTGTTCACAAGAGGATTTTTTTGGGGGACCTCAGCTTTCTTACACAAAATGAGGAAACTGGACCTCTTCAAGCTCTCAAAACTACAGCTCATCTGAAAGTTAAGGTCCTTTCCAAATCTAAACTCTCGTGTGGATTGCTATTTGTATTGCTTCAATTCATCAGACCATCTGTTTGAAAACTCCTAGAGCCCAGTTGCACCCTGAATGAATTAAAGTAGAGGTACTGGGGTGGAGGTAGAAGAACGCAGCTATTTCCTGTTCCATTTGGTGGAAACCAGAAGAAATGGCTGTTTTCAAGATGTGGCTAAGTCCATATGGAGAAGCCCAGTCATGTGAGTGAATACCTAAGTTGAAGCTACATCTAAATTCTCAAGACTGGGACCTTGTTTGCATCTTTCGAACTGTGTAGAGGCAAAGACAATTATGCAAGTATGTAGGCAGCTGACTGCCAAAATGCGAAGCATATCTTTTGCTGTGTCCAGGGCCATCTCCCTGGAAGTCGAAGCTCTTTTACACAGCTGCTAGATATACAGGTGAATCAAAGAAAGCACAGTGTGATCCTGTGAAAAGAAAGAGAATTCATATTTTGGGAACTCTTAATAAAAGAAATATTAGAAGTCCAGGGTTTAGAAACTCCTACATATTATAAGAATGTCAACAGCACTGAAACAAACACTTTCCACAAGATTCCCCAAAGTTTCTCTTAAATGGCCTTGGTATGATTATTACATTTGTTTTCTTCCCAGTTCTCATTCAGTATGATTTTCCTAAGGAAAGTGGCAACCTACTCCCTACAGTTCCTGTTTCCCCATTATCTTTATGAAACGGGTACTTTCTAATTCCTTTTATATGATTTATCTTAATCAATGGTGATAACTACAGTCATCCTTGTCTCCAGCACAAAGACCTGGTTGGGGTAAAATCACAGCCAGTAACTAATGAGAATACATTGTTATGCCTCAAAGTTAACATTTCAGGGAACAAACTGAGCTATGAATTTACAATAAAATCCCATTTATTCTTTTTACCCGATTTCAGCAGCATTTTAAAAGCAACTTATTTCATTGGCAGGTGGTATGCTGATTTGTGCACTATTTAATGTTTCTTTGTTAGCTTTTAAAGACTTTAGGCAATTCGTTTATTGTTGCTCAGTAGTTAGAATTGCATTACCTTTAGAACCCAGCACTTAATATAATATTATCCATTATGTATTTTTTCACTCAAATTATATTCCAAATTGTTTTTGGAGATTAAGCCTGTGACAACATGTATCCGTTAAATTGTTTTTAGATTGAGGTGATATGTGTTCAGCTGAAAGCAAACTCTCCCTGCTCTAGATTCCCATAGCATATTATGGCAGTCATATGGCCTGGAATTAGAAGCTGGTAAACTTTCAGAAGTGGAATGCTACACCACTGAAACCTGCTTGTAGTTATGTAGTCAACTATTACTCCTGTTACTCCAAGTGACTAATGCTAAATCTCACTTCTTTCTTGGGAGGATATTTCCATCATTTTGGGGTTGGGTCTCAGGAGAGAGAGGAAAGATGTACTCCTGTGATCAGTATACCTTGTGCATCTGTGGTCTCATGGCTACCTTGGCCGACCTTCATTGTGGGGTCTTTTGCATCTTCTGTTGACTGTAACTCATTCTCTTTCCCAAGTTCTTAGCAGAATACCATCGTGTAGACATAATACAGGTACTTAATATGTGTTTGATGAATGAATAAATGTCTACTGTCTTGGTATAGTTTCCTTTCCTCCACGGGAAGCAAACTGGTTTAGTGCTCTTTAAGTAATGGTGCCTGAACCTAGATTTAGTATATGTTATACATCAGTATACTGTTTCCAAAAAGTGATATTTTAGGTTTGGGTGGTTGAGATGAACAATGAAAGGATGCGCATTTGTTATGATGTTAAATATCTGACAGTATGTATGGGAGAAATTTAACTTCATATATGATGTGCTTGTTTTGCCTTCTGAATAGTATACCTTGCTAAAACTTCTGTTACCTTGCTAAAACTTCTGTTAGAAATCCAAGAATCTCCCTCAAATGTCTTGGGTTTGGGTTCCATGTCTAGAGATGCTGGGTTGCTTGTCTCCATGGCCACATCTAGTGGGTACTCATGAGCCCCCATATAGAAGGCAGTTTCCACATGTGACCCTTGCTAACACACAAAATTATAAAATATTTACTTACTATAAAAAGTAGAGAGAAGTATGAAAGGGACATGAAGTTGTCCTCACTCTCCTTTCTATCTCTCCAATTCAATTCCCTAGTGATAACCACTATTAATATTTTCTTATAAGTAACTGCCAGATATTTTCTATTCATGTACACACACACACACACACACACACACACACACACACACACACCCTTTTAATTTTTTTTAACATAAAAGGGATACATTTGTCTAAACTGCAACCACTTATTATTTCTTGAAATCCCATTTTCTTGAATTCTGCAACACAATACTCATTTTCCTTCTCCTTCTTGTACTCTTCTCTCTCTTTTCACAGATTCCTTCTCTTCTTTGACAAACCTCAAATATTTGGGTTGTCCAGAGTCCCATCCTTGACCCCATTTGCTTTTCACTGTACTTGCTCTGGTTGGGTAATCTCATCAACTCTCGTTGTTTTAATTACCACCAGTGTTCTGATGATACAAACAATATTCTCTGTCTCGACTGCTTCTTTATGCTTCAGATGATTCATGCATGCAATTTCTTGCTGGATAGATACACTTTGATGACTCATTAGTACCTCAGCCTTAATATGTCAACTCAGACTTGAGCCTGCCAAGGTTGTATCTATCTCAGGAACTTTCACTTAACTGCTACTTCCATTTGGAAGAAGATGTTCTTCAGATATTCTCATGGATGGTTCTGCATCATCACTGAGGTCTCAGCCCAAATAACACCTCCTCACAAAGGGATTTACACACAATCTAAAATATACCTCCTATTCCCTACGCCTTTCCTCGGTAATTCTCAGACACATTATTGGTGTTATTATTTTTTAACACCCTAACACATAATTGGTTATTATTTTTAATAATGCTTTGCTCTTTGTGATATTATTTGTTTGTGTAATATGTGAATCATTAAACTGCACTGTATTTTATGACGACAAGGACTTAACTCTGTTGTTTATTATTATATTTCCAATGCCTAGAACACTGCCTGCCTTATATTAGGGACTCAAGTAATGTCTACTGAAAGAAAGTTGGGAGGATTAAATCAAGGACATGAGACACACCCAGGTAGTCATGTCAGCCTTGAGAATATGAATGAAAACATCTAACTTGCATGGGTAGCATAAAACTAGTCGACTTTGGAAAGAAGTCAATAAAAGATTGATTCAAGTCAATGGAATAAAAGGAAAATTGATTGAGAGGTGTTAAGAGGGTCAGAATCAGAGTTTTCTCTCCCTTACTGTCTTCTCTAGGCAGGAGCGATTACCCACCTTTCCCATTGAACTGCCTGTTTGGGGTGCAATTCTACACATGGGCAAGAAATCTATTAAAGAACCTGTGTCAGCCAGGGTACTTGGTCACATATATCCAGAATGCACTCCAGTTAGTTTAGCAGAAATGGCAATGAGATAACTTATAGAATCTGGAAGGGCTGTAGGGTCAGGCTTGGCAGCCATGCAGCCAGGAACATCACCCAAATCATTCCATCTGCTGTTCCTGTAGAGACCTTACTGCGGTGATCACCTGGCACAGGTGCTTCCAATTCCTCATGAATGCTGGGCTAGGAGTGCTCCCAGTAGGGTCTCTGCTCCTGTCCAGATGCTGCTTCCTCTGAAAGATGGATCTCTCTCGATCTTCACCAGACTAGATCCTGAGCGGTGACTTCTCCCTTTATGACACTCTCTTCTGAGTTGGGATCTTGCTCAGATGCATCTTATCAACTAAGTTTGGGTCACATGCTTGCTTTCTAGTTGCAAGGGAAGCAAGGCAAGTAAGTTCCTGGCTTCTCTCTTGGGGGGCAGCCCTCACAAGGAAGGACATTCTGCGGTCATAGGAAGGACATTCAAAAGGTCCTGAATGGCCACAAAGAATAAGAGTTGTCCACTACACAGTCCCTCTCCTGGGATGTATTGAGTTCAGTGCAATGCTCTGTTCTTATTTCTGGGACTTTTGCCTATCATCTAAACACTTAGCTTATATTCCAACCATTACTATTTACAATTCTGTTTTTTACTTGCTATTGGCCAAAATATTCTGGCTGCTGTAAGTATAACCATTAGCTTCACAAATATCCCCTCAGGCATGCCCCACATGAATCTTAAAATCTTTTTATTAGGCAGTCAACATTTATTGATCCAGGCAATGTACTCTACATATATTATCTAGGTACAATACATTCATTATGCCATTGAATCCAAGCAACCAAATTACCCACGTTTTGTAAGTTGGGAAACTGAGGACCAAGGAGGTTAATTAGGTAAATGATCCAAGATTTTAAATAAGCAGTCTGCTACCAATGCTGTTTTCCATTTCTCCTTGTGCCATAAGTTTCTCTGACAAGGGCTGTTTGAGGATAACAAAAGCTTATTAAATATTATGAACACAGTGCTGATGGAATTGGGTGATACCCCTCCTTTCTCTAGTCCTTTTAGGGAGGAAGTGTTAGAAAAGTCAAATCTGATTTTCTGACATCTTATCAGGGCTATGTGACTCATCATTCCCCAGGCCTTTCACAACCCTCAAAAATCACATTTTGTTCATCATTCATCACTTTCCTCTATAACCTCCAAAAACTGTTTCTTCCTGTAAGTGCTTGCAATCTGTGTTTGGTTTCCAAATTAAGAGGCAGGCTGCACATTTCCTATGGACTCAATTAGAGCCTGCAGTGTGATGCCCTTGCCTACTTGTTTTTATCCAGATTTCTGTAAGCTCCTGAGTAATTCTGGTCTATGGCTTAGGGTAGAGATGCATTATCATCCTGACAATGTCATCTGGTGAGATACATTTTTAGGCGGTAGTAAGTACCAACACTTACGAAGCCACAAGGAACAATGAACTGCCTTAGGAGGTAGCTGATAAGCATAGTTTCTTGAGGATAGGAACTGGGTCACATTTATCTGTTTATCACTAGTACCCGGCACAATTCCTGGTCCATAATTATTAAAAAGTGTTGGTTTCATAAAGAAATTGGATGACATTGTTTGGTACTTCCAAAAGCAGTTGTTAAACTCTAGTACCCAAATGAGAGTAACATCTGTTTCTAGAAAGCCAAATGCATTCCTTAGTACCCACTTCCATTTATTTAAGATAGAGCTAAGATAATAAAATTGGTATTAATAAGGTCTTTTTCCCTACTGCTATTCTACTTTCTTACATTTTTCAAAGATGTGAGCTATTATTTTTCTGAGTGCTTCTATGTTTTCATTTGATACAAGGAGTTACAGAAATGTGAAACTATGAAAATTCATGTGAATTATGGAAACCTAAGCCCAGACAGAACTAGAGACCTAGAATATGCAGCTATATAGGAAAGTTAAATAAACAAGTCTGCTTAGACTGGTAGGACTCTTACATAATACATGGTTAACAGACACGCCTTTCTGCCTGGGCTCACCCAGGAGTTTGCGAATGAAGAGAGCTTCTGCAGGGTAGGACCAATGGCTCATGGATTTTTTTTTCCTTAGCCCTTCACTAGCAATTGGAACATGGAAGGTTCTTAGCAAGTGTTAATGGAATGGATTCATGAAGGAATAATAAAGAAAGCCAAGATGAAATTTCTTTTAATTTAAAAAGTAATAAGGATAAAAATACCTGGGGATATGAGGAGATCCATTTCTCGAATATATATTCTTTTTAGGCTTAGAACAGAATAGCTGGTATGTTTGGGTTAAAGTTTCTGCCCTCTGATGGTTCAGAGAATGAGTGGTCTCTGACTAACCCAGCTGTACTTTGTCCTGCCATCTGTTTATCTAAATGAACTCTCATGCCATGTGCCTAAAGAATATGATATACGTTAAGGGATGATAGATTCCATTTGACTACCTATAAAATACCCAGTTCACTAATTTAGACCAATAACCAGAAGGTCAGTCTGAACTCATGGAAAGTTGAAGAGTATAATATTAAAAACAGAAAACAAGGGGAAGTTTTGACATCCACACTATTTACATCGTTGTCACATCCCAGCTTTGGCAGAGGCTCGATTACTGCTCAGAATTGCATTTGATGAGAAATAGTGTAAAGGCAGAAACATAAACTGGGTTCCCAGAGAAGTTACACAGGAGTGGCTTAGTCTTAACAATAAATGACCTAGCGTTAGACCATCAAACCATCAGTTACAGCAGCAACAATTTCTGGTAATGTTGCTAAAGAAAATTTGGGGCATGCTAGAAGGAGTATGGTCCAAAGTGTTCTTGCTTTTTTCCTTTTGAGTTGTGGGTGGTTTTCTTTTCTTCTTTCCTTCCCTGCCTCTCTTTCTATATGGCTTATCATCCATTTATCTATCACCATTCATCAGTCATCTATCTATATATCTGTGTGTCTACCTACTTACCTACCATCTATTTACTAAATTAAGCAGGATGAAATAATTTACAAAGTTACATGAGTATAATAATAATATATGTAGAAACCAGGTGAGCCTTAATCTCTTTACTCTTGTCTCAAACACTTGCATTTGTTTAGTTACTATTGCTTGAAATATTTTTCTTACAGTTGTATAGTGTCCAAATCCCCCTATTTCTTCTTAGCACAAATATATTAACATTTTTTGAGACAGGGTTTTACTCTATTGCCTAGGCCACAGTGCAGTGGCACAGTCATGGCTCACTGCAGCCTCAACCTCCCAGGCTCAAGTGATCCTCCTACCTCAGCCTCCTGAGTAACTGGGACTACAGGCATGCACCTCCATGCCTTGCTAATAATATTTGTTTTTTATAGAGATGAGGTCTCACTATGTTGCCCAGGCTGGACCTATATCAACTTTTTAACGTTGCATTATGTCTTCTTCTTAGACTGTATGCTTCATGAGTGCAGTGGCCTTGTTTCGTTCCCCTCTGTATCTCTAGACCTAGCACAGTGCCTTTATGGTTAGCAAAGATTTATTTATTAACTGTATGATTGCATGAAAAGAAGAAAGAAATGAAAAAGTAAATTTAACAAACATATCTGAATACAGTAAGCCAGTGTAGGTGTAACAGAAAGCCTGTGGGTCTTAGAACCAGACAACAGGAGCGTATGTTGCCTCAAATAATTACTAACTGCGGGATTGTGTGCAAAAGACCGAACTTCTCAAAGCTGATTTCTCTCAGTGATTTCCAATAAGAATACATTTTGGTCATCAAAGCTGGTTCTCTGGCCTTTGCTAGTATCTCCCTTTATTGTCTGTGAATTCTATCCCCTTTTACTATTATGAGTATTCAAAATGAGCAGTCCCAGGAAAGCTTTGCTATAGGTTCAACTTACATGTTTAAGTAGGAATTCCTGATTAGAAGGTTCCCATTTAGTAATCATTCCACCTGTAGTTTTGTGGGAATTATCTGATCCTAGACAAAGGATTTAACATTTGGAGAAAGCAATGCAGATCTTAATCTGAGTAAGATATTATCCCAGTGAGCTTAAGTCTCAAGATCAATCCATTAGGTATATCATATTTAAATTAAAGCTAGAGCACCCATGTCCTGGGGCCTCCGGTGGGTCTTGGTCAGGGGAAGGAGGGAGATGGGTATGGGGTTAGGGGAGAGGGTTATTCAGCCTGGACTTCACATTTACCAAGATCCTCCAATTTATAGTTTACAATATTTTCTTACACACACACACACACACACACACACCCCTGCATGCACACACAATGATTTTAATCATGTTGAAAGTATTGATTTGTTAAATATAATATTTAAAGTTATATTCTAAAAATTTCACAACTCTTTTTTGGCATTTATTACTTATTTTTAAAATATTTCTAAATCCCTAAGAAATATAAATGGCTTGCTTTCTCTAACTTCTGAAATCTCTGTCTACTCTGTGAGATGAGGCTACCTCTGAGCTTATGTGACCAACCTTTCCACAAGAAGATATTCTCTTGAACGTGTCATGGAATTGCTTGGGTTTATTTTATATGTCAGAAAACTAAGGCAAACATGTATTTGCCATATTGTTTTTAAACCACCCAACCCACTACATGACATCCAGTAGTAGGATTAGTGATGGTTAAACCTATATTCTTGACATAGTGCACTATTATACCTAGTCCCTTTACGCTAGAAACAGGATTTCTCTGGCATTATCTGCCAACGATGTCTCAAGCAGCTCAGCTTTTAAGAATTGTTACATGAGACATTTGCTCTTGGCACTGGTAGTCAAGGTAATTTGGATTAAATTGGCATGTTTTAGCTAAGAAGTTGTTTTTAAATATGCGACTTTGTCTTTTCCTTGTGTTGATTTTGCCTGATATATTTTGATGTCAAGTTAGGTGTATATAAATTTAGAAGCTTTATGTATTCCTGTTGAAGAAAACCTTTTGCCATTATGAAGAGACTCTCTGTCTCCAGTTATGCTTTTTGCCTTAATTTGTTCCTTTGTCTAAAGCTTTTCTACATCTATTGGGTTTTTGCTGGGTTGAACTAAAAATCTTTTATATTGTATTCCAGAAGGAGAGACAATAAGTTTCATAGAAGGCCAGATTAACTTAATTTTATTCCAATACATTTACTACTAGTGCTCTGTGAATGACCATGATAGTTTCTGCTCAGCACCCCTTTCTTTAGCATGTTTCTCATCTCTATGGCTGTTGTAAGAGCTACCTTGGTTTTAGACAACCTTATCCCTGTGGGTGAACATCTTACCCAAACTGAGTCAGCACCATTTTTCCCAGGTTTTGACTGGAACTGAGAATATGACTTCTTATTCTGTGTTATAAGTTATTAGAAATATTACTTTGGAGATTTTGGTACCTGTGTTTCCCATGATGGGAAATAAAGCTGTCTTTAGTTATTGAGAATAAAACTTAACTTTTTTTTTTTAATCTAAAAGAAACAGGTAAGGAGCAGAGAAAAGGGATGGGTTCTACACTATTTGGGTTGCTGGTTCCAATAGTCCCTAAAGCAGCTGTATCTGACTTTACAAAGGCCTTCCTTTGTCCCACTCTTTCCTGGAGTCTATGAGACAATAACCTCAACCTTGTTCAAACTAGTTTATGCTGTATTTCTATCATTTGAGACAAAAAGAGTCTTTATTAGTATGTTCCACAATGAGTTAGCCATTTTGACTATAGGAGGGTATTAGGTCGTGGTTTTCACAAAATGAATTTTGTCAGGCGGCTCAGTGGTGCTCAGTACAGCTCCGCTCTGGAGTTTTAAAAGACAAGATTACAGGCAGTGCCATCTTGGAATTAGCAAAGTCAGTGCAACTTGTTTAAAGCAATGATGTCTAGAAAAGTGTTTTATCTCATAGGAATACAAATCCCACACAAACCTTATAGCTTAAAAAAGTCACTGTGTTTGGAGCCTGAAATCAGTGAGCATTGGTTGTGAAAAATCACCCTGCAGGCATGATCCCAAGCTCACTAGGTTAACAGAACAGTCAGGAGGATGAAAATCAAACAGCCAAGAAGATTCATGATTAGCAGGTGACTTAATGAGTTTGAATTCGTCTCATTTTGAGGCTTTATATAACTGTAGCAAAATTCGAGAGTGTTTATGAAAGCTCATTTCTTTCTCTTTGGATAAATGAAAATTAACTTTAGTGGCTGGAACCTTTTTTGTCCTTTGAAGGCTTAATTTGTTGCTCTTGCCTTTCTCTGGGCTCACAGAAAGATGCCTGGTTCCCATAATACCACCGAAAGCACAATTTGCCAAGGGCTTGGTACCATTCCCCATGGCGGCAGAAAACTATCACAACTAATAAATCAGAAATACTCTGAACTCATTCTGAGTCCAATATTTGATTTTTAAATTTGATTTTAAGGATATTATGTTTTTCTTCTTGTCAAGAATAAGAGTGAAATAGTAGGAAATGAGGTCACAGTATAAGCCAGTCATGAAATACTTTCCTCACTTCTACCTTTTAACCTGGCCTGTCAAATTAGTAGAAATTAGGAATTCAGATTGTAACATAATTAGACATTAAAGAAACATATACTTCAATATATCTTATGAAACTGTATTTTATAAGTAAAAACTGTATTTTATAGTAAAAACGTTGATTGCTCCCAAACTAATTTCTAAATCTAACGCAATTTCAATATAAATCACAGTACAATTTTTTAGACAACTTGACTTTCTAAAACTTATAGGACAGTTGCATAAAAAGCTATGTCAACTTTGAAAAGGAAGGGCAAAGCAGAAAGGCTCAGCTTGACAGATAGTAGGTTGTATTGCAAACCCAGATTGATAAAAAAGCAATATAATGGAAGCACCAGGAGAAATAAATAGATCAATGAGATCCATGTGAGTCTAAATAAATTCTCTGTGTTGGATTCTAATTTAATTACATGATGAACATAGTCTTAATGAGGTTAATTATTTGAAATTTGGCACACAAAGACTTTTGTGAATATTTCATGTTTCCTCAAAACCAATGTGGATTCTCTGTTGGGTGTAAGTTTCTCTACGTCTATTGGTTTGTAACGATTAATCGTGTTATTGAAGTCTCCTATAATCTTTGCTCCTTTTTACTTGATTAAAAAATTCCTAAAAGGATTGTGTTAAAATTGAGTTATAATGATTTATTTTCACTCTGAGGATGATGTTTTTATGTTTATCGGATATATTCTTAGATACATATATGCTGGTCATCTTTACATAATTTGATTATTCTTTCTATCAATATGTCATATAACCCAACCTTGAAGTTACGAGGCAGTGAGAAATTTCTACGCGAACACACATGAGTGAATTCAGTGACCAATCATCTGTAAATGATGGCTTGGAAATGTGGGTGGATGATAATAGTAGTTAACTGTGAGAAGAATACAGAAGATTTTGAGGTCAGGAAAGGGTAGAAAAGATGAGATGAGCAATATTCATTCATTCATTTATTTCCTTATTAAGTGTATATTTTCTGAGTGCTTGCTATATGCCAGGCACTAAACTTGGCATATTGAAGAAAGTTTTTAAGATGAATTAGTTTAAGATGAATTAGTCCTATGGTCCCATCAAGCATTTGCTTGCAAAGCACTCATGTGTAAAGACAGATCATGATGTACATATTCATATGTAAGAAATTGAATGTGGAGCGCCTTATATATATATATATATATATATATATATATATATAACATATCAGAAATTCATCCTAATAAAATCTCCAGTTGTCTTTAGGAAATTTCAAATCTGGAAGTAGATTTAAGATAATAGGTTAGCATGATTTAAAAGCTACAACTTGATTTCAAAATAAAAAATATTCAATAATTACTCTTGTATCAGTAATGATCCCATTTGTTAGAACCAGACTGTAGCTATAACAGATCCTCTTCAGAGGTTTAAAGCAGCGATTTTCAAACTTAAGTGAGGAGGTGAATTACTTGGATACTTAATAAAAATGCTAGATTTTCCCTCCAGAGGGTCAGAGGGCTTGTAGTGAGCATAAGTATCTAGATTTAGCAGATCCTTAGCTGATTATGATACTAGAACTGCGTGTTTAAGAAACGCTGCTATAGACTCTACTAATTCAAGTTACAGGGCATTAGTAAACAAGCAATACCCAGAAAAGTGACTGCTTTCCAGGCAAGGAATGGGCAAGTGACATACTTGCAGTCTTATTTGGATGTGATCTTGTTTTTCAGGTACTGCAAATTCACTTCTTAAATATATTTAGAACATTTTTTGTAATATATTAATGACCTAAGGGGAATAATCCTCATAAAAACATGAAAACATAAATTTTTAATTATTTCTGGCTACATAGTTTCCAATCTTGTCTTGTTTCTATATCTGCATAACAGCTTTATTTTCTATGCCTAGAGATTCCTCTTTCAGTAATTGCAGCTTCTGTGACCTCCAGTTTCTTTGCTAGTTCTTTCCATTGTACTGGACAATTTCGTTGATAGTTTCCTGATTTGGGAAAGAGAGAACAGTGAACAATCTTTCTAATTTTCCTTTTTGACCATGGAGAAAAAAATTTACTTATTTTGACCTGGCTAAAGTCCTGTTTTCTCCTCTAGAAACCATTAGGAATATGCAGCAAGGCACAGCGTGCTTGATTTCTGGAAGCATCTTGGGAGAATTCTGGGGAAAATCCCCATGACCACCCTTTATTCATGAGGAGATTATTTTTTCCCTTCCCCATTTAGGAAAACTCCCTCTAATATGCTTCCTACTGACAACTAAAGCAGGTTTGGGAGACTATTCAATTTTAATAATAAGACACTTTATGTAAATTAAGACCTACTTAAATTCAGAACTGCTTTAAGATTAGGAGGCACAAGTAAACCTGAAAATAAAGCTAAAATGGAACCAAGTTTAATACTCATGTATGAAAGGGATAAAGAAAATCATAATGTATTTGCAGATATAGACCTTTTGACTAGGATAGTAAGATTGCCCCTGAACTGAATATTCAAAAGATAGGTAATAAACAAGCATATATAATAGGCTATTATGTTTAAGCCATCCAGCTAGAAAGTTATAAAAATTTACGGGCAAGCAATGTACAAATTATTTTTCATAAAATATACTGAGTTGACAACTAGATTTAATGGAAAAATATGTAGAAGATTGGAAGAGGGCCATTGTAAATGGAAAAGCACACACTGAAACAGAAATTAGTATCATCAAACATGAGGTTGTTGCGAGACTTGGATTTAACCCAACAACAAATGAAGCAGAATAAGAGTATGGAGAAACACAAGGCTGGCAAACAGAGAAAGACACGAAGGTGCTCGTGTTATAAAAACCTAGGAGCACATAAACATTTCTCATAATGAAAAGCAACTGTGATGTTTTGATGACTGTGTTCTGTGATTATATCCTACATCATCCCTCTAATCTACTGATCAATAACACCTTATCAAAATATTAATAGTCTTTGCTCGGAATGTGTTATTGATACTAAACCCAGGTTGGCAGCTAGCAATAGTGCCAGTCTTTTCTAAATATTTATTAACTACTTGGTTGATTAATTTTTATGGAGTTTTGACAGGAACTGATATGGACTTTACTGGCTTCTATATTTATACCCCATTCTTTCCTTCCCTTTGAAAACCAGAATGACATTTTTGCCAGTCTTAAGCTCTGGCTATTAGAAAACACATATTGAAACCACATATTGACACCACTAACACATAGTAGAATGGCTAAAATGATAAAGATTGACTACCTTAAGCATTGGTGAGGACATGGAGGAACTGCAACTCATACTGGTAGAAATGTACAATGATTAAAACTACTTTGAAGGAAACTGTTCAGCAGTTTCTTAAAAAGTAAAACTTATCATATGATCCAGCCATTCTACTTTGAGGTATCTACCCAAGACAATTGAAAATATGTACACATGAAGCTTGTGTGCAAAGACTCATAGCAGCTTTATTGGTAATAGCCAGAAACTGGAAACAATCCTGATGATCATCAATAGGTGAATGGATAAACAAATAATGGTACATTTATGCAACAGGCTACTACTCAGCAATTAAAAGGATAAACTAGTGATACACAAAACACCACGAGTGAATCTCTAAGTATGTGAAATAAAAGAACCAGAGGAAAAAGGCTACATATTCTAATATTCCATGTATTTAAAATTCTGGAAAACACAAACATATCTATTGTGACAGAAAATGGTTCAATGGTTTCTAGTGACAGAACAGTAAGAGAGGAATTACAAAAGGACCCAAGGAAACCTAGCGGGAGATGAATACATTCTTTATCTTGCTTGTGGTGATGGTTTCACAGGTGCTTACATAGGTCACCAATCATCAAATTTCATACGTGTAGGTATTGTATGTGTATTTATTGTATGTCAACTGTGCATCAATAAAGCTGAATAAAAAAGTGAAATCATTACTGGAATCTTTCATCAGCAGGAAAAAATAGAACACAAGTCAGTAAATTATGTTTAGGTGGCCCAAAAGCATATGAGGAAAATACTACACATACCTGAACACTGTGCCAACTTATTAAATTGTAAACGTGCATCTTTCAGTCTCATATTCCTTCATGAGGAACACATTTTAAACCATTTGTATTGTTTCATTTACCCACAAAGTCAGTCAAAAATAGAAAAACACTTTTGATAACATTTGTAGCTCTATCATCAATTTTTGATTCTATAGATTATTGAAATAATTGAAATATCAGAGGATAGACCCCCTGGACTGCATCTGCTATAAATTTTTCTGCAGGCATAATAACCTTGATAAGCTTGTGCACTAGAAATTCAATTTCAAATGTGGGTTGGTTAAGGCACTGAGTACCCTAAGTACAGATTCCAGAATATGTTAGAAATAACCACTACAAGATGTTCTGGAATTGAGCTATAATATTAGCCTCACAGATATTGGCAGGCATTCTTTTATTTGATGAAACAAATAAGGCAGTGGAATTTATTGTACTATTTAGTAGGGGAAAAGGCAAGAGCTTGTATAGAGAAAACAAAGACGCTCTTTTGCTTTTAACAGAGGAGATAAAATAAAACCTTAAAAGGGGGGCTGCTCATTATCTTGGGCAACTCACATCTTGACTTCAGCATCATCATGCACTTCTTCCTCTCCTTTTCCCTTCCCACAACCCTCTCCTCAGTCAACCATTGCAGCATCCTTACTAAATTCACCTGCACAGCATCTCTCTGTTTTTCCCCTTCTGTAACCTCTCCCCTGACTATTTGAAATAGCCAATGCTAACTCAGTGTTGTTTTAAAATGCAGTGCTCAGACCAGCCGCATTGCATCACCTGGGAACATGTTAGAAATGCATATTTAAATGCACCTCTCCAGATGGCCTGGATTAGAGATTCTGGTGGCAGAGCCCAGCAATGTCTGGTTTAACAAGCCCGCAGGGTGATTCTGGTACATGCTGAAGGCTAAGAACCCTGATATAACCATTCTCCCTTTTGTGAGGTTCTCTTCCTAAACACAATTATTTTGCCTATCATTGCCAGATGAAATTTCCAAAGTGTAGATATGACTATATCCCTCCCTAGGGCGAGAGCCTTCTACCTTCTTCACTGTTAATACCAGTAAACTGTTAATACCTGCTGAGCACTTTCTATGTGCTAGGCTATATAGCTCCCAGCTGGGCATAATAACTAAGAAATGTGTGGTGAATGGATGGGTGACCACTTGCTCTTTTGTGGTGTCAGGTTGCAAGGGTCCCCATTACTGGTTCCGAGCCCTGGCCTCACATTAGATTCACCTGGGACTTAATAAAATATACGCCACCCAAGAACCATTAAATAGAGATCTCTATGGGCATGGTCTTGCATCGTATTTTTTTGTTGTTGTTGAGACGGAGTCTCGCTTTGTCACCCAGGTGCATCGTATTTTTTAACGCTTCCTGAAGTGATGATATGAAACTGGTTGATAGCCGAGTCACCTATCTCTGTGACTCCTGTCTTCTTGGCCTGTTTCTCTCACAGCTGAGGTCACTTTGTCCCCAGCTGCAGCAGCCACTGCCCTGCCCTTGGCTCTGTCATCAATCTTGTTAGACAAAGGAATGTAAGAAACCAGGGGTAGTAGCTGGACTGACTCAGCTTCCTGTTAACGGCATTTTTACTTTACTTCCTCACTAAGGTCTTGAGTTTAGCAACTGTCCTGGCTTCACTCTAGTCACTTTCCGCACAGCATCCAGAATGAGCTTGTCCAAACCTAAGTCCGTCCGTAGCACTCCTCTGCTCAGAACCCTCCAGTGGGCTTTCCAGTCTCATGGAGAATAAAACAAAAGTTCACTCGGTGACTTATGTATCTTCTGCTCTCCCCTCTCCCTTGCATGCCCATTCCCCCATTGCCTCTCTGGCCTCGGCAATTACTGCTCTACCTCTGTCCAGAGCTGACTCTGCTCCAGCCACACTGCCCTCCTCCCTGAGCCTTGGGTGTACTTGGAGCCTTTGTGCTTGCTGGTTCCTCTGTCTGTAATCATCCCCCCTCTGCCCATTAGCCACATATCTCCCTTCCACACGTCTTTACGGAGCATAACTCGAATGTCCTCTTCCCACTCAGTAAGTCCTACCGTGACCACTCTGTTTAAACTCGCTGGCACCTTTCTAGTGCTCCTACTTTGCTTTATTTATTTATGGTTTGTTGTCCATCTCTAAAGGCAAACTTCATGAGGTAGTGATTTTTGTGTCTTATTCACTGCTGTATCCCCAGTACTTAGAAGAGTACCTGGCACATAGTTTGTATCTGATATGATTTGGCTGTGTCCCCATCCAAATCTCATCTTGAGTTGTAGCTCCCACAATTCCCACATGTTCCGGACAGAATTGGTGGGAGGTAATTGAAATATGGGGGTGGGTCTTTCCTGTGCTATTCTCATGATAGTGAATAAGTCTTTTGAGATCTGATGGTTTTTTAAAGGGGGAGTTTCCTCACACAAGTTCTCTTTCCTTATCTGCTGCCATGTGAGACATGCCTTTCACCTTCCAGTGTGATTGTGAGGCATCCCCAGCCACATGAAATTGTGAATCCATTAGACCTCCTTCTTCTGTAAATTGCCAGTCTTGGGTATGTCTTTATCAGCAGGATGAAAATGGACTAACACAGTACCCAATAAATATTGACAGAATAAATGAATTCCTGACTCCTGTGGTCAGGCTGTCAATCTGATAGTCCATTGTAGAACCTGAGCCTCTGCCTCATTCCTTGTGCCCACCTTCAGACCTTGGCGATCATTTCTCTACTCCAGGCCATCTAAGGCAGAATCCTTATTCTCTTCTGGCCAGGCCTTGCAGGGGTTGGAGAGTGGCTCCGGACACTACCAAGGCTGAGAGGCTTATGCCTACAGCCTTACCTCCTAACCCTGCCTCTGCCCTGCCTGTGTTTCTGTGTTAGCCTACATTAGTTCACCTCAATCTTGACCATTTTCCTCGACAGTTGCCTAGTGCTAAGCACCGTATGTAGTCTGTCCCATTCTGGTGGAGGACCCCTGTGGGAAGGCCTAGTGTCTATATTTTTAGTCCATCCTGTTTCTCTCTCGAGCTCTAAACTCTCTTTCTGTCAGAAGATGTGTTGTGTATTGAAGGCACTGAACCAAGATCAATTGTTATATCTATTTATCTATCTAACTGTACCCTTTGCTCCTTGAATGCAAGCTCTAAAGGACCAGGGATTTTTCTTTTTTGTTGTTCATTGCCATTTCTCCAGTGCATCAACCAGTGACTGACCCATTGCAGTCATGCAATATATAAACATTTGTTCAATAAATGGATTAATGACTTCCACTGTTATTGCTTAAGGATGTTGCTGTCACCCCTGAGTTCTCAAGTATAAAAAATTAGAAAATCCACACAAAGCAATGCTTTCATTTGAGAGAAGTTACAGAGTGACCTGCCTTGATTCTTAATTAGTTCTTTTTAATTTAACCCCCTTGTTGCTTAGTTTTTAAAAATGAATAAAAAAGAAGTACATCAAATTTGTGGAGAAGTCACTTTAGAAATGCTATAAAGATATAAAATAACAGATGGAGTTTCACGGTCATATAATAGTAAGTCAAGAAGCATCCATTTTAAAAATTGAAACATTGGCATCTAGATATCCAGATATTTCCAAATATCTGGATGTTAGATGCAACATACAAGCAGATATGTAATTGACATTTTTACTTTTCATGGTGAGATCCAGCCTTAAGGAAATTAGAAGAACAATTGTAAAGCAAGTTATTTTCTCTTATGTTGAAAAACATGACAATTTTTGGTACCTATCTATGATGGCATTTCCCACACCACAGTAGCCTTGGGAAAAGACACAACAAAGCAAAACCAAACCAACCCTAAACATCCATAGCTTCTGAGGGCCACAGAGGTGCTGGTTCTCCCTCTTGCCTTGGACTTCTGCCCATTAATGGCATAATGGCAATGTCTCTCATTTTGGGGCACTCTGCGGGGGATTTACAGACATTGACTCACTTGTTCACCCCAATGACCTACTGAGGAAGAATTAATTGTCCCCACGTAAAAGATGAACAGCAATTTCATTTTTGGCTATTTATCCAGAAGAGTTGAAATCAGGATCTCAAAAAGATGTCTGCACACCCACAATCCTTTCAGCATTATTCGCAATAGTCAGGCTGTGGAAACAACCTAAACGTCCATCCACAGGTGAGTGAGTGGATAGAGAAAATGTGGCATATACATACAATGGAATACTATTTGGCTTATAAAAGAAGGAAATTCTATAATATGTGATGCCATGGATGAACTTTGAAAACATTGTGCTAAGTGAAATAAGCCAGTCACAGGAAGACAAATACTGTATGATTCCATTTATATGAAGTACCTAAAATAGCCAAATTCACAGAACCCAAGAGTGGAACAGTAGTTGCCAGGGCCTGAGGGAGGAGGAAATAGGAAGTGACTAATCAGTAGGCATAAAGTTTCATTTAAGCAAGACAAATAATCTCTAGAGATCTGTGGTATGATATAGTCAACAATACCATATTGTACATTTAAGAATTTGAGGGCAGACTTCATGTTAAGTGTTATTATCATAATAAAACAAAATTTAAGAAAATACAAAAAAAGACGGAAAAAACTCAGTAGTTCAGCAAAATCTAAGTAACTTTTGGTTAGGAATCAATGTAGCTAGGAAGAAAAACCTTTCCTCCTCCTGACCTTGCCCTTGCCCTTAGCTTCCAGGCATCTCCCACCTCCCAAGCTCTTCACCCGCATGGCAGTGGATGCTGATACCAACCTATACGTATAAAGTATTTAGTATAAGCATGAAACATTCTAAAGGATCATTTGCTGTTTATGCAAAATTCAAATTTAATTAGATGGTCTATATTTTTATTTGCTGAATCTGACAATTTTATTTCCAGTATCTCCTCTGAAAATATTATTATTGTGCTATAATACAAGAAATTTAACTAAGAGTAAATTATACTCATAACAGTGAACACATGAAATCAGCCTGGGTGCCCATTAATAGTGGATTGGATAAAGAAAGCATGGTATGCATACAACATGGAATATTATGCAGCCATTAAAAGAATGAAATAATGTCCTTTGCAGCAATGTGGGTGGAGCTGGAGGCCACAATCCTAAGCAAATTAACAAAGGAACAGAAAACCAAATACTGTATGTTTTAATTTATAAGTGGGAGCTAAACATTGAGCACATATGGACATAAACATGGGAACATTAGACATTACAGACTCCTAGAAAGTGGAGGGAAGGAAGAGGGCATGGGTTGAAACTGCCTATTGGGTGCTATGCTTACTGTCTGAGTCCAATATACCCATGTAACAGTCTTACACATAAACCCCCTGTATCTAAAATAAAAGTTGAGAATTAAAAAAAAAAAAGAATAAAGAATACTAAGGAAAACTGTAGGAAGTACCTCACACCTTCTTGCGTTACACCATCTCTTTCATCTGATTGGTCTTTAATGCCACTTACCATGCTGGGTTTCACATCATTATTTGTGAGCCTGTTTCTCACCCAGTATTGATAAGTAGCCTGGGGGGAGGGAAGAGTTATTTCATGGTTTATTCCACATTGCCTCTCCTTAGTGCCTTGGTCGGCACCTTCACAAAGAGGTTCCCTGGTGCCCCACTTCTTGGAGCTGTCCAGGCCAAACTGGTCCACACCCAGAGGAGGTGAGAAGAGCCAGGGAGGGGTAGATTACCTCATGGGGAGGTCTGACCAGGCCCGAGTGGAAATACAGTGAATCCTCAATATTTGCAGATTCTGTATATATTTGGGAATCCACCTGCTTGCTAAAATGCATTTGTAACTCCCAAATCGATACTCATGGTGCTTTCATCATCATTCACAAGCATGCACAGAGTGGCAAACAATTTGAGCCACCCAATACAAATTCCTGGCAGAGACTGAACAAGGCTGTGCTCTACCTTGTTGTTTTGAGCTCTCATACTATAAACAAATGTGGTGTATTTAGTGCCATGTTTTCTGTGTTTTAGTGCTTTGTGTTGGTGATTTTGCTATTTAAAATGGCTCCAAGTGTGGTGCTAAAGTGCTGTCTAGTGTTCTAAGTACAGGAAGGCTATGATATGCCTTGGGGAGAAAATAATATATGTTAAACTTCCCTCAAGCATGAGTCACAGTGCTGTTGGCTGAGTTCAATATTAGTGAATCAACAATCTATATTAAACTAGATATCTTTATACAGAAGCATATATAAAACAAGGTGATGTGTTGCTCGGTTGATGAAAATGTGACCACAGGCTGGCAGGAACTGAACCTGTATTTTCACTTGGAGCAATGGTTTAGTATTCTTGAATTCAGTGTTTGTGGCAACTTTATAGATCATAGCTACTGTGAATAATGAGAATTGACCTGTATGTTCTAGATATTTCTCATTTGTATGATTGACAGGCAACTCATCAGGCTGATATGGATAATGTAGGGGTCATGGAAATGAATTACTGAAACTCCTCAAAAGAGGAAAAAAACGTGGCTGACAATGACTTCAGAAAAGGGAGAGGGGATACAAATGGAGTTGCTAGTTTTTCTAACATTGAAGGCGATCCTTTCGAGAAAATACCAGCGGCAAGCTTTCCTGCTTCTGGCATTTGTTTTTCCTTTACAAACTTAATTTTCATTCCTGCTTTTCAAGAGGAAAGTTTCTTGGCAGCAGGTGATGGGATTTTATCTTGGGATCAGATATCTTTTTGTTCCACTCTTGGAAAATTCAAGCAGGGCAATGGCAATGGATTGCTTCAGAGCTTGACAAGCATAGGGTTAAGAGGCTTCACGAGATTTTTATTAATACAGCTAGGGAAGGCCAGAAAGAGCCAATTTACCGACGTCAGTCCCCTAAACTCCATTTTGCCGGAATGACTCAATCATCTATTGCGCTGGATCTTGTTTCTTCTGGGAATTCTGAGGGGTGTTAGAATTAAATTACCACCACTCAAACATTTTGTACTTGTTGTTTTTGAAAGAAAACCTTGTCCAAAAGCCCTCTCATCTCCTGGAGTGAAGTACAGAGATCCTTGAACAAAACCAGATAGGTAGACTAGAAGATATTCTCTCTTCAAGCCTTCTATATTTTTTTAAGTATCTATTACTGAGAAACTGACTTCGCAAGCCCTGACTTGCTGAGAAGTGTTTATTAACCAGCAGATTGTTCTCTCAGTTCTTTGGTACTATGCATCAAGCTCAACAGGTCCAGCCAGAGGCAAGATGGTGAAGAGATTTTGCCATTGTTTTTGTGGCTTCTTTGCTCTACCTCCCCAGTCAAGGTTCCTGGTTTCCATTCTTCATCTTTTCCACCTTTATTTTCAGGAAAATTTACCAATTAAAAGACTTTCTGAGAATATAAATTGATATAGCCATTTTGTAAGGGCTGTCAATCACAATTTTAAACATGTCTACCCTTTATCTCGCAATTCTACTTCTAGAAATTTATCCTATGAATTAATGCACAAAGATATATGTATAAGAATGGTCACAAAGTGCTGTTTTTTCATAGCAAAAAAAACTAGAAGCAACTTACAATGCCATGTGTGAAAGCCATTAGAGAGAAAAAAGCACATCTCTCTACTGACATGGAATCACGTCTACAACTTTCTGTTAAGTAAATATGGCAAGTTGCAGAAAACGTATAGTATAGCTAGTTATATAAAAGGAAAAGAACATATGTGCATAGAAAAATGTGTGAAAGGATAATATCAATCTCTTGATAATGGTAATCTTTGTAGCCATTTGAATTGGGTATGAGGAGGTAGGGGAAGGAAAGGAGTTGAGGAGTGGCTTTAAAAATTTTATTTTATATATGTTTTATTATTTGTTACATTAACATGTACTTTTATAATGCTATAAAAACAAATGTTATGAATGTTGCCCACTAGTTTTATTTTCCATTCAGGAAATTTCTGTGGAGAGGCAATAACTGGGTCACCAAACACCTGTCACCAAATAACTGTCACCACCTGTGACATTGTTGGGCTGCCACGCCCATGGTGTGCTGCCTTGACCATCCATTTCATTGATGCTGGATGGATTTAAATCATTTCTGTGCTATCAGTTCTATGGGCTTCTGTGATATATAGACAAACAGGCATGGAGACTATTCGGCTATGAAAAGAGGAGCTGCTAAGAAGTGAGGTCCAGTGTCAACATTTTCATCTGTAACCAATTCAAAAGATGTTGGATGCCTGGCAGACATGTCTGCTGAAATGATGCATAGGTTGCATAAAAATATGCTTTGGTTGACTGATTTATCCATTCATTCAGTTACTCAATAGCCATTTTACTGGGCTTCTACTATGTGCTAGACACTGGGCATGATTTAAGTATTAAACTCATTTGTGGACTTGTGCTTAAAGCCCACAACAAAGTATTAAAACATTTCAGTGCTGAGGACCTTACTGTTGTTGAGAAATGAAGCACTGATTTCCATACCTATAAAATAACACCACCATCTGTTGTGATAAGAGAAAACTCTTCAGTGCTTACTTAAAAATGTTAATGAAGAAGCTTCCCTGAAGATTACATGTAAAATCTCCTCGTTCAAATTTAGGCCGTCATGTTGTAAAACAAGTAAGAATTAGATGAGTCAATGTAGGAAAAAAATTCATCTGGTCAAAGTCTGCAGACAGAAACAGGGAAATGTTTTCAGATCTGAAGGAGAATATTAAAGAAGAGCAATTAGATAACCTTATTATCAGGAGATAATCCATAGACTATATGAAGATCCCTTGAAGGGAAGACAGGAAACAAGATGGGGAAGACAACATAAGGAGTCATCACCTTTGAGCAATTCAGAAACACTAAATAGGTCAACATAGGAACTTCACATGTGGGCCAGTGTGGAGTAGCATTGGGTACTTCCTAGGAAGTACAGTGCTTCTCCCAGATCATCTTTCTTTCTTATGGTCTGCATAGGATTCATTCTAGCTCCCGTCTTCCGGAGACCAGATCTCAGGAATTATGTTTTTATAACCTGGCCAGAACAGTGGCTGCTGCTGTAACTACAAACATTATGAGTTCTTCTTCGCCCCATTTGTCCTTTCTCTTTTGTGTTCAGGAACAGAGAGACTAAATTCTATTTGTCTTATATTCACTTATCCATTCATTACCTACAAATATTTTTAAAGAAGAACCATATGCCAAGCCCTGTGCTAGTTGATGAAGCACATGGAAAGGCACCCTTCTGGCCAGGAAGGCCCTCATAGTCTCGAAAGGGAGACAGGCATTTAAGCAATAAATGACAGAATTACTCTTGATTGTCCTTTCTCCTTCATTCCTGATATCCAGTCCTATTGTCTCTGCCTCCAGAATATGTCTCCAATCAGACCGTGCCCCTGCAGTTCTACTGCCTACACCTGAGTCCAAGGCACTCTTCTCTCTCACCTGGAAGAAAGGGTCCTCTGGCTTTTGTTCTTGTTCTCTGCAATCCCTTTTCCTTACAGCAACCAGGAAGATCGTGAAAAGGATGGAAGTCAGATCAGGTCACTACCCTGCTCAAAAACTTCCAATTGCTTCCTACTGGATAGAAAATAAAATTCAGACTCTTTGCGTGGCCTCTATCTCTTCTACTACATCTGATACCATTGTGTTTGCTTCTCTCTGTGCTCCCATCACACCAGCCTTCTTTCTCCAGCTCATTCCTCCCTCAAGGCCTTTGCATCTGCACCACCTCTGTCTGAACAACTTTCTTCACACCTCTGCATGACTCACTGGGCCTCAGCACAAATGTTCCTACCTCAGAGAGGCTTTTCCTAACCACCTTCCTTAAAGTATGCCTCTTCCCATCTCTATGTATCACATTACCCTTTCTATTTTTCATGGTATCCATTGTTGTCCGAAAAAAATGTATTTATCCCCTCACTTCTTACTATTTGTGTTCCCCATTGAGATTGTAAGCTGGGGGAAGCGGGGACTAAACTGTCTTGCTCCCCCTCTATTGCCTGGGTATAGGTCAGTATCCACATATGTTTGTGGAATAAATGAATGAGTATAAGTAATGGAAGTAAAATGTGTATTTGCAGCATCCTCTGTACTGTCCATATTATTTGCAGATTAATCCTAATACTAACAGAGATAGAATCATGCAGCCATTTGTGGAGTTGTAGGAGTGAGAAAGAATAGTAGAAGTTTGTAATCCTCTGCTCTTCCACAGTATTGAAATCAGTGGCTTTATTCACTTTTTATGAGCCCTTTGAGGATGTAAATAAAACCCCTGGACTCTCTAGGAAAATGTACATTTGTACGTGCACCAAAATATCCACATAATTTCACTGGGTTTATGTAGGGTGACCATCCGCCCCAGTGTGCCCCAGACTGAGGGGTTTCCAGGGATGCAGGACTTTCAGTTCTAATACCAGGACAGTCCTGGGAAAACTGAAATAGTTGGTCACCCTAGGATTGTATCCCCCCAAAAGTCCTTTTGTGAATCTTTTAAGTGCCCAAGAAGAACCCTTCCTGTGGATGTTAACATATCAGAAAATGTTAAATAATTACTGAGCCTCTACTAAGAGAAGATAGAGAAGTGAAGCTGATGAAGACAGTGTTGAATCTGAGTGTCGCTAATGTGCAGGGCAAGTCTGTGTCATGGGACCCCATGCATAAGAGGAGTTTAGAGAAAGCAGATGCTATGAACAGTAATAGCATCACTTTAGGTGATATCATGGGCAGGTGCTTATCACTACCCATGACTGAGTTAGCATAACTATCCCCCACTCCCTTCCACTCACCAAAACTAACCCATAGCATGAGTGTTAATGCTATGACTGTCCAGTGCCAGTTGGAGGCAAGGACACTCTCATAATGTGGGAAAATGAACATGATAAAGAAAGCTTAGACTATCTCTTCTAGAAGGCCTTCTCTAATACTTGGCAAATTGTGGGAATCCAATAAGTATCAGATATAGGTAAGCAGAGGTCATCAGTGCTTTGTATAACTGAGTCGTTTGATCAATATAACTCCTAAAGGAAGCTAATTAAATACGCCCTTGCTCTTGGGATGAGGTTATGTATTCACTTGGTATGAGTTTTGGCAAGCTACAGCTATGGCGTCTTCATAATAAATTTGTGGACTATCTCTTTAAGAAACAACACTCTCATTAAGTTTGAAAATAACTTTTAGGAAGCTTATAGTCATGTTTTGTTTGAGGTATGTCCTGGGAAGTCATCCAGGGAGCTCTGACATATACCTTCCGGAGTAAATAGCTCTAAGCCATTCTTTCTGTACAAAACTGCAAGGATGAAACTATGTGCATGGAGTACAACCATTCTTACTGTCTTGTCCATTTGCCTGGAGTAGGGATAAGTGACTGCAGTAGACATTACTAATGTTTCCCAACATTCAGCTCACTTTTTTTTCCTGTAGGCAACTGCTCACCTGGCCTTACCTTCAGAAGGTGAGGCCATGTCACTAGTCCTGGCCAATGAATCTATATGAGCAGAAGGCATGCTCAGCACTTCCAGGCTGAAACACAGAGGAGCAGGTGTGAAATCCCGACGTGCTCTACTTCTCTGCTATTGAGGAGGGAACCTTGTGTAGAATTGATAGAGTCACAAGATTGAAGCAGCCTGAATCCTTGAGTCACCTTGTGGGTAATACCTGTCCTAAAGGGTCAGTGAGACCCACGGTGGAGGTTACATGAAGAAGAAATAAACCTTTGTTGTCTTAAACTCCTGAGATTTCATTCAGTTAATTTACTACCTCAGTGTAATCTGGTCTATTTTGACCTATTCTACATCAAACCAAGGTCGTTAAACTATAGATGACAATGAGGGAAGCTGCAGCCTCTGAAATAACTTATTTCAAAGCTCTCCCCAACAGGGGAGTCCATATTGGATGTTAGCAATCCAGCTAACACTTAGTTCCTAATTATACTCACAAAAAAAATGAATTACATAAGCTGAGAGTCCCCATTCCCAAAAGTGTTCCAGTTCTCTATGACAGCTGCTCTATATCTCAGCCTTCAAAGTGCTGGGTCTGAGAGCAGCTGAACCGAGAAGTCTATGGTGCTCCAGGTTACCCTATATTATCTTGTATCCTTGCAATAACCCCCAAGATCCAGGCAGTGATTCTCAAACTTTTCCTGTTACATGTACCCCGCATCAGTAGACATCAGTAGAGAGAAAGCAATTGAGTACATAGCTTGTCAGAAACTTATGTTTTCTTGGACCAATAATAATATTAAGAACTAACATTTATTAGTTCATGCACATCTGTGAAACATTTATTAGTTCATGCACATCTGTGAAACATTTCATATTATTTTACCTTATTGATAAGGTCTTCTCAGACCACTCTATTGAAACTTGTAATCCCTGCTCATGCTATAAACCTTATCTCCCTTCTCTGCTTCGCTTTTTTCCATAGCCTTCCTACTAGGATGTAAGCTCTACAAGGACAGGCATCATTGCCTACTTTTTCACTGCTATATCTCCAGGGCCTTGAAGAGTTTCTAGCACATGGTAGGTGTTTGTTGAATCTACTGAGTGCCATGTAGCCAGATGGAGAATACTGAATTCACCAGAATTCTACTGTGTGGGTGGGTGGGGTTGGGGTGTGAGCTGAGGCAGGTGGCTTGGCAGGGTTGCTTTCCCCAAAAACAGCAGCTAGTGGCAGACTGGCCTGCACTTCTCAGGTGCTAAGCACAGTGGGGACTATCAGTTTCACAGTGAGCTGAGAACTAGGGGACAGGCACCATGCAAAGAAGTCAAAGAGAAGGATGAGAGGCAACAATATAGCTGAAGCTGTGTGTAATGCAATGCAATGCCTGTCTACAACCAAATATCAGAAAAGTTACTACACGAATGAGATACTGAGCGTCATTTGCTTTCTTCTGGGAAACAAAGCAAGGATAAATATTTGAATCTGGGTTTTAACATAAGGTCCAAGTGTTCTGGAAAGAAGAGAAACAAAAGACATAAAAGCACAAACCTTATTCTCACTCTTACCCCACCCAGAAGGTGAACTCTAGGTTATTACTCGTGGTGCAGTAGGAAGTGTGTGAAGTACTTCAGTAAAAGCAGTCAAAATTTGCTGAGCTCTTATTAAGTGTCAAATAACTTTACTAAGTGTTTTACCGAAAGTCATCTGATCATCACAACAACCCTGTATGGTATGTGCTCTTCTTACTGTCTTATTTCACAGCAGAGAAAACTGAGGCACCAAGAGGTTCACTACCTTGTCTCAGATAATCCAGGTAGGAAGTGGGAGAACTAGGATTTGAACTCGGCAGTCTGGCTTCTGAGTCAGCTGTTGTAACCAATGTGACAGTGCCTTTTGCTTTTTAATCCTTTGTGTCACTTAATTCTGACAATGGACATATGCTCTAGGACGATTCTTCTAGCTTCACAGATGAGGAAGCCATGGCTTGGGAAGGCTGAGTAAACTTGCCTGGTGTCACAAAGTGTTTAAGTGGTGGACCCTGAATTCAATTCAGATTGATTTCCTTTCTATTGCTCTTGTGAACCAGAAAGTATCTGAGACACATCTCAATCAATTTAGAGGTTTATTTTGCCAAGGTTAAGGGCCATGGCCTGTGACACAGTCTTAGGAGGTCCTGAGAACGTGTGCCCAAGATGGTTGGGTTACGGGGCTTGGTTTTATACTTAGAAAGACAGAAGTTGCAAAGCAAAGACATAAATCAATACATGGAGGGTATACATTGGTTTGGCCCGGAAAGGCAGGACATTTTGAAGTGGGGGCTTTCAGGTCGGTCATAGGTGGATTCCAAGATTTTCTGATTGGCAATTGGTTGAAAGAGTAAGCTCTGCCTGAAGAGTTGAATTCAGCATAAATAAATTATTGAGTTTAGATAAGGGAGTCATAGAAGCCAACGTTCTTGTCACGTAGAAGACTGCTACCTAGAGAGAAAAGATGGTGAATATCTCTCATCTGATCCTAAAAGGTGTCAGACTCTCCAGGAAAAGACCTAGTAAAGGAAGGAGATTCTTTCCAGAATTAAACTTCCCCCATAAGAGATAGCTTTTCAGTGCCATTTTAGAATATGTCAAAGGAATATATTTTGGGGTAAAATATTTTGATTTCCTTCAGGGCCTGTTATCTGTCATGTGGTGCTATCCCAGAGTCAAGTTGAAATTTGGCATCTTATTGCTACAAAGATTCTGTTTTGTCAGTCTTAAGGTCTCTTATTTATTTATTTATTTATACAGAGTCTTACTCTGTCACCGAGGCTGCAGTGCAGTGGTACGATCTCAGCTCACTGCAACCTCTGCTATTTGGATTCAAGCAATTATCCTGCCTCAGTCTCTCACTTGGGATTACAGGTGCCCGCCCCCACACTCAGCTAACTTTTTGTATTTTTTAATAAAGGCGAGGTTTCTCCATGTTGGCCAGGCTGGTCTTGAACTCCTGACCTCAGGTGATCTACTTGCCTTGGCCTCTCAACGTGTTGGGATTACAGGCGTGAGCCATTGTGCCTGACCGTAAGATCTCTGTTTTAATATTGGTGCTGGTCAGTTGTGTCTAAACTCCAAAGGGAGGAGGGTATAATGAGGCATGTCCAACCCCCTCTTTGTGTCATGGCCCGAGCTACTTTTTCAGGTTTCTTTGGGATTCCTTTGGCCAAGAGAGGAATCCACGCAGTCAGTTGAGGGGTTTAAAATTTTATTTTTGGTTTATACTCTCTTTTGTAGTATTCTGTACTTTTCCCTCACTACTTTTATAGTTGGACTCTACCCTAGGATGACTAATTTACTCAACCACTCTGTCCTACCATCTTCTGATGGTGGAGACTGTGCCTGGTATTGGACTAACAAATTGACTGAGGTCCTAGATTTCCCATTTAGAAGTTGGTGACTCTGTTGGTGTTTCTTCATTTGCACCCCTCAGGCCACCATCCATTCTTCTCCCTCCTCTGCTTTTCCCTGTGCCCAGGGAGGCAGATCTATATGGACCGCATCACTCCAGCTCCCTTGTCCTCTGGCTTCCTATAGAGTTCAGCCAATGGGAGGCACCAGCAAGATATCAGAGATTCGGAGGAGAGAGTGGTTGGTGTATGGGGTATTTAACCCCAATGCACCATTTCCCCTGTTCCTTCCTTGCTTCCCTGCTATAGCAGCAGGTCATGGTGGCTGGATTCTCTTTTATGACTCCAGCTCTCCCTGGGGTGTGATAGCGTAATTCCTGCCCTCTACCCCTCACTCAGCTCCTTTGAAGCTAGGGATGATAACAGCTTTTCACTGTTGTTAGTTTCTGGGTGCTTCATCATCTCGTATAGATGGGCTGTGCTATTTCCTGGTGAGGCTGTAATGTGACCCTTAAATAAGTCATGCAAATTTCTAGAGTCTCAGTTTCCTTTTATGTAAAATGTAAAGTATAAAACTTATCAAAATAGTATTGGTATATTTCAATTGCTCAGTCCAGTATCTAGTCCAAGGCAAATGGACAATGGATAGTAGCCATTTAAATTGTCATCGTTATTAATATTCTGTAACCTTGGGACTTGGAGCACTGATAATTAATGTGATATGAATATGCAGTATAATCTTAAACAGCAAAAATGTACTTCTCCTTGCTCTTGGACTCTTAAAAACTCAGTGGGAACAGCAAAAGTGGGCTCTCCAGTAAATGCTCTACAGGTCACTGAGGTTGACCACTGGAAGTAACAATAACTGTGAATACTTTTTGAGATCATACTTTTTTTTGATCACATACCGTGCTAAGTCCTTAAAGTTTTTCTAAGCATGCTTTAATTTTTTTATGGGCACAAAATAGTTGTACATATTTATGGGGTACAGTTGTACATATTTATGGGGTACATATGCTAAATTCTTTAGTCAATTAATCCTCACAATGACCTTAAAAGGTGAGTAACAGTCATGAACTCTGCCAACGTGGCCTGCCCAAGATTAGTCGCAGCCAGACAGAGCTGGGATCTAGCCCATGCCTACCTCCAAGCCTGAGCTGTCCCGTGCTCGGAGCTGGAGGGTGGTGGCTAGCAGCACCAGCCCTATTTCCTTCAAGAGGAAGCCTGGCTTTCTCAGTGCTGCCTGGAAAAGAACATAACACTCACTTCTCTTCTTTTCCCCCAGATCTCCTCATTATTCTGTCACATAGGAGGCAACTGAGCCCCTCAGGTCCCTCGGGGTGCCTGAAGACTTTGTAGGCCAGTTAAGGGGGTAGCACTGAGTCTTGAGGTGGGCGTGTTTGATTAAGCTGTGGGGACTTCAAAGTGTGGTCAGAGGTCTGTGGAATCCATCAAAAGAAGCTTCTTGCCTGAAGCCACACAGAAGGATGACAGAGGAGCAGGGAGCCCTGCAGAGAGGGAGGGCCACGGTGGAGCAAGGGAGGTGGGACTGCAGAGGCTGGGAGTGGAGAGGCTGGCAGGGGGAGCACACTTTGGGCATCTGAAGGTGTGAGCCCCATGTGAGGGATGGGGCTTCTCATAATGACAAACTCGGAGAGAGCGTGGGCCCCACAGGACCCAGGAGGCAGAGGGAACAGATCAGAATGCCCGCACCAAGGGCCCTGACATAGAGCTTGGCTGCAATGCCCCTGAGGAAAGGGAGTTCCAATTTGCTTTCTAATTAGCTGAAATATTTGGAATAAATAAACGGATTTCTCTGGAGCCCACTTTATTACATTTGGAGTCCTCTTTCAGAAGGGTTGGGAGGGGAACAACATGTGCCTCTGAAGTGGAACCATTTTGCAAATACTTGAATAGTATTTCATACTATATGATCACTTATGGGAAAGAAAAGACAAATGGCTTAAGTTTTCCCTTTCTCCCACCCTCAAAGAAAGAAAACAGTCCATGTATATGTTAGCCTTAAAAAAAGAAAAGAAAAGAAAGGAACCCCTTGGCTTTTCTTGCTGACTAAGAGAGAAGAGAGGACAGCTGATATCAGCTGCCTCAGGAGGAACTGCTTAGCAGGGAGCTGGGAGTCTTGACGCAACCTGAAAATATTCAACGAGGGGATTCTTTCTCCATACAGCATCTTCTAAGGGTAGGCTTTGATAAAGTTTTAAATAAATTCCACATTGAGTAAATACCTGCACTCTTTCTGCCTGTTTAATCAAGCGAGCTGGGGTCTCCCTACTCCTGGCTTCATGCCCCCGTGGAAGTCTGGATCAGCGAGAGAGATTACCTTGACCCAGTCATCTTTGGGTTTTTCACAGTTAATGGCTCATTTTATCAGCTCTGTATCGTTCCCTGATCCACAGAAGGCTAAGATAGAAAAGTAGGCTCCTTCTTTGATGGCCACAAAAAGGCCCATTCTGCAGAGCATATTGTGTGTGGTAAAATCCACCAGGACTTTGAGGAGTAGAGGATGGGTTTTCACTAGAGCGCATGGAAACAGACTTAGAATTGAACACCAGGCATTCACCCATCAAAGTCCTTCAGGCATTTCACCCGGGGATTCACCCCGATCACTGAAACTCACAAGGTGCCCCCTCCTCAAGTCAGCATGGTGGCTCTCCTGGTCTTGCTTCTCACATTCTTCATTTTAGTTCTTATAACCTCCACACACAGCACCTCCACATAACTGTTTTTTCTTAAGTGGAACACTTATTTCTCATGCAAAACAATGCAATGATCTTATTTATGTCTTTGTTTTTATTTTTTGAGATAGGGTGTCACTCTTTTGCCCAGGCTGGAGTGCAGTGGCGTGATCATGGCTCACTGCAGCCTTGATACTCCCGGCTCAAGTGATCCTCCCACCTCAGCCTCCCGAGTAGCTGGGACTACAGGCGCATGCTGCCACACCTGACCTAAAACAGCGTAATGATTGATTTTGATGTCTCAGCTCACCAGTGCCCTCAGAGTCTCAGCTTCCTCCCCCCTGCCTTAATACTGTGAACTAAGTTGTATCCCTGCACATTCAAATGCTGAAGTCCTGATCCTCAGTGTGATAGTATTTGGAGATGGGACCTTTGGAAAATCATTAGGACTAGATGAGATCATGAGTGGGACTCTCATCATGGGATTAACACACTTATAAGATGAGACAACAGAAAATGTGTGTGTGCTCTTTTTCTGCTGTGTGAGGACACAGTGGGAAGGCAGCTACCTTCAAGACAGAAAGAGCCCTCACCAGAACCCAACCCTATTGGCACTCTGATCTTAGACTTCCAAGCCTCCAGAACAGTGAAAAAATAAATACCTATTGTTTAAGTCTACGATATTATTTATGATAGGCCAAACTGTTATTTACGGCAACCCGAATAGTCTATGGTAGTATTTATGGAATTATTTATGGCAGTCTATAGTATTATTTATGGCAGGTATTTTCTCAAATAAAGGCAGCCACCAAGAGGAATGTTGTTACCAACTGTATTAGTCTGTTCTCACAGTACTGTAAAACTACCTGAGACTGGGTAATTTATAAAGAAAAGAGGTTCAGTTGGCCCATGGTTCTGCAGGCTATACAGGAAGTATGGCTGGGGAGGTCTCAGAAAACTTTCAATCATGGCAGAAGGGGAAGCAGGCACGTCTTACATGGCTGGAGCCTGAGGAAGAGAGAGTCAAGGGGGAAGTGCTACACACTTAAACAACCAAATCTCACAAGAATGCACTCACTATCACAAGAACAACAAGGGGGAAATCTGCTTTTATAATCCAATCACCTTCCACCAGGAAGGGAAATCACCTCCCACCAGTCCCCTCCTCCAACACTGGGAATTACAATTTGACATGAGATTTGGGTGGGGACACAAATCCAAACAATATCACCAGCTATTAGAATAACTGATTTTTTTCCACCTGTCTCCACCCTGCTTTACAAGTGTCTAAAGAGAAAAAAAATCGTCTAATTCCTCCCTTAAGTGTCATGTGATATAACGAAAAACCTGCAACTTCCAGGGGCAAGAGGTGAGTCCTGCCTGTGCCTTTAATTGGCTGGTTAGCCATGAATGAGTGATTTACTGCTCTAGTTTGTGCTTATCTGCTGGCCAAGAGCATAGGTTGAAATAGATGATTTATAAAGTCAGCTACTGTCCTGAAATACATGACTTGATGATTTACAGAGATGGCAACCTGCAGATAATCCCTGAACAATAGCAAGACCTAGTACTAACAACAGTACTGTAAAGGCTGAGCATACAAACTGCTAGTGTTCTGGGAGTTTGTCTATGAATCCAAAAAGACGATCTTGAAAGGATGCTTTCCAGTTCAACTTACTTGAATTTCACTTAACATTTAAAATCAGGATGAAATATGAAAAAAAAGTTGATGATTTGCTTTCCTTTTTATAGCCTCATCTCAGGGTCTAATCTGCATAGTTTTGTTCTAGGATGGGAATGAAATAGTTGAGATGTCTTTCAGGACATTCCCTTAGTCTGAACTTTTATTTTTTAGTGGAAGGAAAATGTTGTATCCTGCATCACTTAAATTCTTTGTCATTCTCTAAATATTTATTAATCCCCTAATAATGTCTCCGGTTATTCCCAGTAACATGATCATTTATCTAAAAAAAATGTTTTTTGAATCATCTGAGGATCTTGATAAAAATAAATTCCCTAAATCCCCTTTTAATTAAGGAGGATTCAGGAATCCACTATACCCTGTGCTAAGACACACTTCCTTCTCGGCATTTGCTCCTGGCTCTGTGAATCTAGGGGAACATAAGATCCAGAGACAGCCCACTTGGTTTTATCTGGGTCAGGCCTACATCACTCCTTATGGGAAACATGAATTTCCTGTCTTGAAAAGATAAAATGATCACCAACCCCTGTGAATTTGTAAAACAGAATTTTGGAACGGTAACTGGAGGGGGTCACAAAGCCAGTTGGATGATCTTTTTTTAAGAAAAAAGTATAGAATCTTGAGCTAGGAAATAAGAGTTCAGGCCTTGGTTCTGTTGCCTGGGCAGAGTTTCCGGTTGTTTATAGGGACATTGATAATGCTTTCCCAATTGGATTACCCTGTAGGTTAACTGTGCTAACACAGGTTGTTGGGGTCCTTTAGGGAGCCTAGGAATTAGCCCCATCTTTGCTGATTAACCTCTGAACCAATTGAGGAATAGGATAAAAACTCAGTAAACGTTTAATGACAAAAGTGAGGATGCTGGATGCAGATTAGTGAAAGAGTCAAAATTAGTGTGCTAACCTCTTCCTCCCCAAATTCCATCCTGGAACAATAACTGAAGGGATATGTGGGTTGACACTCTTTCCCCAGTCTGGATAGAGGAAGAAGAAGAAAGAGACTATACTCTTTATGCTGAGGACTATTAATAATTTAGCCCTACTGCATCAGAAAGGTAAGACCAACCAGTTAATTCACCTCTATGGTAACAGGAAAGGTGGGACACAAGGCTAGGAGAGTTTAGGAAAACTGCTTCTTACAGAAAGCACAGGAGACAGACATTTCCTTCTAGAACAAAGGATAAGAACCAAATCACCCTGGGGGCTGGCTGGGTTGAGGTTGGATGGAGGAGGCCACAAAACACTTACATGACAGAGGGTTATGGGGAAGCCCCTGACCTGCTGATGACTGGAGTGACAGCTGTTTGTGGTCTCTGTTTTTCTGCTCAGATTCAAGGTTGAAGTCAGGAGCATGTGGTTAGCTGAACTTGGGTCACATGGCTCCCTAGGTACGAGGGCAAGTGGATCCCCTCAGTGGGTCTCATCAGACTATTTATATTGTGGAAGAGTCAATCCCAATAAAAGAAATTAGGCATCTTTTAGGAAGGGGAAATAGCTCTCTAAAATCAATAAAACCCCACTAGAGTCACTTTCATATTATGAACTTTCCTTGATCTAGTCCAGAGTTTGTATACAAGGACCTTTAGAGTCTGCCTGTAGCCTAAATTTCTAGACTCATCTGTCATGTTTCTGCTCTGTCACTTTTCTGCTCTTTCCCCTCTGATCAGTCCGTATATATTCTATGTTTTTTCATGCCTCTGTACTCTGGTTTCATCTGCCTGCAATACACCTCTCACTCCCTACCTTCTATCTTTATACCTGGAAGACTCCTACTTATCCTTCAAGGCCCAACTCTTATTTACTTCTTGCGTTGTTGATAGTGAAAGGTGGAATGAAACAATCCCTTTTCCTCGATTTTCTGTGCTACCTTGCATGTGTACACATGACTACTATTATATTACCATGTTGTATCAAAATTATTTTATCCTTCTGACATGACAAAGGCAGGGATTACCTCTTTCACTTCTGTGCTTCACAGAAATGTGATAGCGATTTAGCGTGTTTGGTTGTTTTCTGTTTTTCCTGAAATCTTCACGCAAAGACTGTTGATGTGTAAAGAGTACTAAACCTGAAGTCAGAGGACTAATTCTGTCCTGGACTTCCATTTGTATGGCCACAGAACCATAAGGTCTCAGTTTCCTTATCTGCATAATTAGAAGGTTGTACTGAAGCAGTAGTTTACAGACAATAGTAGTGTCTTAAACAAGATAGAAGTTAATTTCTCTCTTTCGTGCAAGAAATCCTGAGATAAGAAGACCAGGTCAGCTCTAGTGGCACCACAAAATCAGCAGAGACACAAGTTCACTCTAATGGATCCTCTGCCCTATTCAGAATGTCGCTTCTTAGTCCGAGATGGCTGCTGGGATCAATACAGGCTCCATCCACACAGGCCGTAGAGGGGAGGAAGCGGTGAAGGAAAGCTGAGACACTCCATTTTCTTATAGAAACTTTCGAGAAGTTTTTTGCCTAACACTTACATCTCATTAGCCAAAACTTTTCCACATGGCCAAAACTGGCTGCAGAGAAGAATGGGAAGTGTAGGTTTTTAGCTGCACAACTACATGCTCAGCTATACATAAAGTTTCTCTTAGCCAAATCTAGAAGGGGGAAACAATAATGAGAGGTAATGGGCAGTCTCTGCTATATTGGGCTACTTTGGTTAAGGTGATTAGAGAAGATCTCTTAAAGGAGATTAAAACTGAGCTTAAATTTGAAAGATAAGGATTCAGTTAGGCAAAAAGATATGGGAACAATGTTCCATGTAGCGGTAACAGTAAATGCAAGGTGATTAGCTGGGTTGGTGTGGTAGAGACCACACTATATACTCATCAATTGTTCACCAGTTGTGTCAATTTCCTTTCCTGGGCATTCTGAAAGACAATATATACCAGCCTTTCTTGCAGTTCGGTTGAGATCTTGTGACTGAGCTCTGGCCAATGGTCTTTGTTCCTTTTCTAGGCTCAGGGAAGCCCCCTCACCATCTTTTTTTCAAGGGAATCATGAATGCTTGTGTTGATGGTGATGATGTCTCAAAATGGAGAGATCCGGATCCCTGAGTCACTTCTTGGAGGAGGGCACCTCAGACTCTGATATGAGTAAGAAATCTTAGAGTACAGAGCTCTAAGATTTACAGACGCACAGTTTAAAAATCACTGGACTACATGACGCTGGAGAGCTTTTCAACTCTAAGATTCTGTAAATGTTTTTATTTCTTACTTATAAGACACATAGCATGGCCTATTTTGACTCTTTTGTAAATTAAATGTTACTTTGTGGAGACAGATTAAAAATATAATTATTGTATTGAATCTTCAGAAACTAACTGCTGAGCAGAGTGCCAAAGAATTTAGATGCCTGGTAAGAATACATTTAAATTTTTTTTCAATTAAGTAACTAACACATGTTCCTTATGTAAAAGTCTAAAAAGAAAATGAAGATATATATATATATATATATATATATATATATATATATATATATATAAAACAAAAGTTATCATGGTTCTACAGCTCAGAAGTAACCATAATTAATGTACATGTTGGTTTCATCAAGGTGGAGACTGGAGTCTTGGAGGATGGCTGTGCTGTGTAGTCAACTGTCTTGGGAATAGGGGTAGGGTGGGAAGGGTGTAATATAGCAGGTCTTGAAACCAGAAAGAAAAGCATATAAGGTGTAGATATCTACTTGTGTCTCTAGTGACTCTGAGCTGGCTTCTCAGTCCAGCCATAGTCTAGGGTTGTGGTTACTTCTCTCAGGCCCCAAACATTCCCACTGAGTAAAGAAATCTGCAAATCTGGGCAACATAGGAAGAGCCCATCTGTAAAAAAATATGAAAAAACCAACAAACTCAGTTGGGCATGGTGGTGTGCACCTGTAGTCCCATCTACTTGGGAGACTGAGGCAGAAGGATCAATTAAGCCCAGGAGTTTGAGGCTGCAATGAGCTATGATTTTTGTCACTGCCCTTCAGGATGGGCAACAGAGTGAGACCATGTCTCTAAAAAAAAATTTAAAAAAATTATTCAGAATCTTGGTTTTCCAGGCAAAGTCATGGTATTGGAATCAGAAGGATTTGAAATAAGTGTTGATTCAGCTCAACCTCCTTGTTTCCTCCACCTGGCAGGGGGAAACACTGTGTTTTATGACTTCCCTGAGGTATGCAGTAGAGCATGAGAGGCAGTGTAGTACTGTGGTTTAGAGGACAGTCTCTGAAACTAGGCTGCCTGGGTTAAAATCCTAGCTCTGTAACTGACTACCCAAGTGATTTGGAGCAAGGTACATAACCTTTCTGTGTCTCAGTTTTCTTTTTTTAAAAAAATGGAGACAGAAATGATTCCTGACTTGTGGAGTTTCTGAAGGAGAAAATAACTTATTATAGGTAAAATACTTGAAGCAGTGCCTGGCACTCAGTGACTTCTCAATAAATGATAGCCATTATCCTTTTTTAGCAGGAGAGCTGGGACTTGATAACAAGCCCCTGGATCCTTGGATTTGATGATCACCATCTGCCTTCTCTTTTTACCCTTCATATACTGAACATGCCTGCATTCCAGTCTCTACATGACAATCTCACTCAGGTTTTAACAACATAAACCTGATCATGATCCTTCTCTAGCTGAAGCCTTTTGTGGTTTCTCATTGCCCTGGAATTAAGTCTTAATTGTTACCTTGTCTTATTTGAGACCTCCACTACCCATTACTTTCCTACCTCTTCCTTGCACTCCTCTCGCCCTCAGCATTCTGCGCTCCAGCATTCTGTTCTACTCTTATTTCCTCTTATTTCCATTTAAGGCTCCATGTTCCCTGTGTCTTGGGACTTTTGCTTGTGCTATTCTCTGTATCTAGAACACTCCTTCCTCTTTCTCCCCCCTTTTATTTTGCTAGTTTGTACTCATCTTGCAGGATTCAGCTTAAGTGTTACCCTCAGTATGGGTAAACAGCAACATTTAAGAAGGCCTTCTTTGATCCCTCATTCTATTAGCTGCACTTATCCTTTTCCACTATATATATATATATATATATATCTGTATATGAAAAATAATATATATTATATACGATATATGCACACATACACTTATTCATAAACAAAAGACTGGAAATAATGAAAACAAAATGTAAATTAATTTTAGTTCTTTCTGAGTTGTGTGTCCTTGGTAATGTGTAACCAAGTAATGTGTGTCCTTGGTAATGTGTGGGGTGTGTGTGTGTGTGTGTGTCTAGAGAGACAGCTCCAAAAAACCTTTTCCTTCCTTTTCCTAATGCTTTTAACAACTGTCTTCTGCACTAGTTTGTAAGAATGATGAAGCTATTATCATTATGATTATTTTATCATTCTATTCTTCTGTACCTAGCATAGTGTACATACAGGTGCTCAACAGATATTTGTGGAATAAATGAATACAAGAAAGAATGAATAATAATACGTTTGGTGATATGGCATTTGTATGTGTATGGGGTGATACTTAAGCAGAGTACTTCCATCCTTGATTATCATCTTTGAATATAAAGGAAAGTGTACATTTATAGAAGTTTAAAAGTATTATTTAGTATCATTGCAAGAGGAGACCATCGTTGTTAACAAAACTCAGCTAGTATGAAGCATTGCTTGATTTTTCTTCTCTGCTCCACGCCAGTTTACATAGAACAACGTCTCATTCCTGCCTCTCCCAAAAAATACCAATTGCTTTTCTAGAGCATCACCTTTTTGAAATAGATTCTTACTTTCTGCCCAGACAGAAGTCTTTTCCACCCTTTTCCCAAATTATTGCACAAATGTACCACATATTTAGTGACTGAACACAGCACAAATCTATTATTTTACATTTCTGAAGGTCAGAAGTTAGAAATAGGCCTCCCTTTCAGGACTAAAATCAAGGTGTCTTCCTTCCAGAGGCTCCAGAGGAAAATCCATTCTTAGACTTTTGCAGCTTCTAGAGACTGCCAGCTTCTTTGGATTGTGGTCACACCACACCAATCTCTGCTGATTCATCTTCTCCTCTGACTCTGATCCTCCTGTCTCCCTCTTATAAAGACCCTTGTGATTATATTAGGCCCACCCAGATAGTCCAGGATAACCTCCCTATCTCAAGATCCTTGATCCTTAACTTAATTGCCTTTGCTAAGTCCCTTTTGCAATATATGGTAAGACATTCATAGATTTGAGGAATTAGGCAGTGGACAACTTTCGGGTCTGTAGGGGTGGGCAATATTCTACCTACTACACCCCACTCTTCAGACAGGAAGCAGATCTGAATCTGCTGCCTCATCAAATAGAGTCATATAAAGACCATCCAGTTCAATTCTCCTCTTAGAAGTGCCCAGTGAACAGACTTGCCCAGTGAACATACAAATTGTTCCAGGCCAGAGTTTTCTAATTGCATGACATTGTCCTAAGAGTGAAAGAACACGGAGGGCTAAGTTTAGGTGCAAGTACAAGCAGGCACCTCAGTGGGTTTGCATTTCACAAGATATGAAGAGCAAACTCTTCCAATAAGAAAGACTAGTTGCTGGAACCAGCAAGTAGAGTTAAGAGTCTTCCATATCCTGGGCTATTCAAATGAAATTAATTTTGCCCCAAGAATCTGCTCCATGTTTATGCTTCGGTCTAAGTTAGACTTTTTAGTAACTTGGTTAGAATCTTACTTGTATTTGAATTTTCTCCATTTGATACTTGGCCTTTTACATTTTAGGGCAGATATTGCTCTGATTTGGGGGTTGTTTTCCATCTGTCACAAAGCATCCCTAACAGGCTGCCCTTGCCCTTGGCATAGGCCTGTGATTTTGGGCCCAATCGTTAAGGACAGCAAAATAAGATTACTTTGGTTTCAAGAGCATTGCTTTGCAAATCTCAGCTAACAATGAGAAGAGCCTGTTCTTTTATAGGCCAGTGGGGATGCATGTTCACTACAGAGCCTTCTGAGGCATCATGATGCATCCAGAACTCCATGTTTATATGAAATACAGCACAAGGAAGGGAACTGGTCAAGCACCCCAGTTAATTTGTATGCATGTTAAATATATGACTTAGTGGATTTTTTAAAGCATATCTTTTGACAAGTTTCAATAACTGGCAAGGGTGTATGTCCACTACTATACATGAGACAGTGATGTTGCCTTCAGCTCACATATAGTCTTAATAGTGGTTCTTTTCATAAGTGGCATGCAAAGCGTGGCTATGAGGAAGAAAATGCTTTTAGCATCCTTTCCTTTTGAAATAATCGTGAAACCAGAGTTCAAAAAAGAACTATTAGTTGGGTTGGATGCTTTTAAAATTACTAAATATTGACCACTGAAATAAAACTAGTGAAGATGATTTTGGGGTGCATATAAAGTAAGTTGTTACCTTCAGCCATTTGGAAACATAGACAGGCACTCTTAACATCTATTTACTTTAGAAATAAGGTTTTTTATTAAAAAATTAAAGTGAGCTTGTCAACATTCGCATTCCAGTACTTTTAGTATAGTGGTCTTATATGAACTTATGTAGTGTACAGTGGTTGTTAAGATAAAGCAATGTTGAACTTTCCCTAGATTTCATGAAAAAAAATAAGCTGATGGGTAGAATAATACATTTTTCTCCCACGTATGTATTTTAAAATTGTTTCTGTCTGGTGCTACTTGTTTAATATCATATAAGCTAGTATCTATTTAATTTTTAAACACTTTATTATCGGTAGGCTTATTTTTTATATTTCCTGGTATTCTACAGAGTATCATAACTTTCAGCCTGTATATTACTTGAACAGATTTTAGAATTTAATTTGACACCCCTATCCTAACATTGTCTTTTGATTTGCAAACCTAGATAACCAATTACTGGACTTGGTTACTCACATGTTCCTGAGGCCTCCCAAACATGATGGTTCTAAAATAGCAACCTTCCCTCCTAAGGCTACCTGCTCTCTTCTCTCTGTGCTATTCACTCAGTTTACCAAACTTTAAACTTAGAGACATCCTTGATTCCTCTTCCCTCAATATTTAATGGGTCATCAAGTTCTGTCAAATTTACCTATTCAATATCTCTGTAATTAATCTCTTTCCATTGATGATTTTATCGTTTTGGCTCCAGTGTCCTTCTTGAGAATGAGATACTAAAGCAACTTTCCAGCCCCTCCCAGAGTCCTGTCTCCTTTCATCTCTTCTCTGTACTGCAACCTGGAATGAATTTTCAAAAACACCAATGTGATCATTATCCCTTCCTTTTGGAAAAGAGATCGCTGGCCTCAGGATAAAACCCAAGCTCTTTTGCATAGTTTATGTCACCATCCATGTATGGTGAACACCATCTACACTCTCTGAAATTAATGCCACAGTCAGTAGAACCATGTGCAACTCCCTGGATGCAATAAGCTCCCTTCTGTTTCTATTCTGGAGTGCATTCAATCATCCATCAAAATGTTACTGAGCGCTGCCTGTGCACTAGGCACTGTATGCTATTAAGATGTTCACAGCCTCATGGGGAAACCAGGTACATAATACATGACTGTAATATCTTTTGGTTATGTGCAAAGAAAGACCTATGTACAAGGTTATAGAAACACGAAGTATGGGTGCCTAATCCAGCCTGAGAAGATCAGGGAAGGCTTTCTGGTAAAAGAGACAACAATTCTGAGACTTAAATGATGAGAAGAATTTAGTTTTTCCCCTAAGAACTTGATATGACCATTAAGGGTAGTTGCATAGCACTTTACATGTATGTTTATGATAAGAAATCTAAAAGATAGTAGGTACTGCCTGTATGTCAGGCAGTGGATTAAATGTTTTACTTGTATCTTGTTAATATTTATCTTAGTATTGCATTATAATGTCCATTCAAATAGTTCACTGTGTTGTGTTCACATAAATCTAGAATAATGAAATAATAAATTGATGTTAAAAAGCAAAGTACACTTATGATAGAGTTAGTCCTTTCAGAAAAGGGGTGTTTTCACATATCTAATGAGGAGATCACATTAGAAGGTCCTGAAAGTAGGAAAGATTGTTCTTATGAAACTGGAAACCAAGCTTCATTTAATTTGGAAACATATTTGTTCTGTGAAAAATATTGAGCAAGTCATTTTTGGAAGTAAAATTTTTTTGTAAGAAGCTGGTAGTTTAGTTCCAGTTCTTTCATCATCTCCATCATATCAATAAGGGTTCATAGTGCTACACTGAGACCAACTCTGGTTGATGTGAGCAACGAACTGTATTTAAGAGAGTTAGTGAGGCTGATAAAGAGGACGTGGTGAGGAAAATGGCGATGGGATGGTAAGAGAGGAGAAGCCAGAGAAAATGCAGTGAGCAGGGGTGACCAGAGTTCATTCACAGTACTTCTCTTACCATACAATTTCAATTTCTGTTTATACTTTCTAATGGTGGGACAGTATTGTTGCATTAGGAGGTGAGAACTGCAGAGGTAACTTCCTTATAATAATGCTTTCTGAAGCCATTGTTCCCATTAATCTTCTTAGTAAAAATAGCTCATGTTGGTTAAGTTGTTTCAACTTCACTAAAACCTGAAGAAGATGCAAATAAATTTATAAAAACACGGGTGAATTTCCCTAGTAATGGAGAAAAATGTTGCAGTCATAGAACTGAGAAGCAACCAACTGAAGAAGAAATGGAGACTTTCCGGTGAAGTTTATAAAGACCATTAAGTTTGATTTGCCACAGGCAGTCCTACAACAAAGGAAGCCTTAGTCATATCCATCACATTAGGATCAAGGAAGTCTAGAGACTGTTTTATCATTCCAGAACTGTGTTCAGAAGCAGCAGCTTTTAGTGAACAAGAGGAAATGTCTTTAGAAGCAAAGCTGAAGATGATGAACGTTGGATGGGACAAACCAACAGCCGCAAGACCAGACCCTTTCAATAAAGAACACAAAGGGTTTTTGATCATCAGAAACTATGGGAGGGAAACATATAAATTCTCATCTTGGAAATATTTATGACCAAGATAATTAAATGATGAGTTCTGAGAATGGAATATGGCAGCTGCTTTCTTTCCTAAAAGTAATTTATTTTTATATTTGATTGAAAGGGACACTAATAAATTCATGAGTTTGGAACTAGAGGTAATTCATGTTTTATGTAAAAATTTTAGACACTTGCTATTTTGCAGTTTCATGTGATCAGTTTCCAAATCTAACAGTTAATAAATCAGAAATGGTGGTGGGGAAAGGACGCTGTGAAGCGGATGGAATCAGTAGTAATGACGGAGCGCTAGCTTGAAGCTGTACAGCCAGGAGAAATGCCCTGGCTAGTCACATTATCCATCCATTCTTGTAAGGACAACATCGCTGCTTCCACAGAGCATGAAATGCTGCAGCTGGTCCTGTCTACACTGCCAGACACTGGGTGCTGGGTACTAGCACTGGCATGGTTGCCACTGAAACTTTAAGACTTGGTCATCCTGACTATTGTTGCCACCAGCAACAGTTGTTTGTGGTATTTCGTTTTGCTTAGTTTTTCATCCTTATTGCTCAATTCAAAGACCGGAGTGTGTGTGTCTATTTGGCAGAGCCTAGGACATGGGCCTTTGCCTTACTTGCAAGCCAGCCTGGGTAAAGTATAACAGTATCAGGGAATATCAGCTTCTACAACAAGAAATAGGTTCTGTCTTATGCCTTGGGAATTTCCTAAGTAAAGGAAGGGATTCTGATGCTGGCCAAATGGCAAGATCATGTCTACTCTTCTCTCCAAAACACCTAAGTTCCAAATGCCTGCTGTGTCTGATGACAATTGAAACTGTAAGCTAATGATTTAGATGAAGAATTATGAGGTGCATAATTGAATTCATAACTGAACCCTGAAAGCTATGTATCCCAGGCCCCTTGCTGAGCATTCTACCTCCTAAGGTTAAAATTTACCAATTTGTTCTTTCCCCTCTTAATGTTCTTCTCATCCTCTATTTAATCACTGCAAAATCCCATCCTCTATTTAATCACTGCAAAATTATGTCATTGATTGCCTCAGTATGCTAGTAAAGTGAATTTGCTGTTCAAAATGAGGGTTAATAATAAATGAATATAATTGTAAGAATGTTACTGATGAAACTATATTTAGAAGTAAAAGGCTGTAAGATGAACAAAGTAAATTTTTGAGTATAAAGAGTTTGGCCTCTTTTACCAAGGACCTGCCAACATGGGCAGCCTTCACACCAAAACTATGAAGAATACTTTTCATCATAGAAAAGTATTACATGCACCTGGGTAATGATTTCCACATGAACAAGCATGTGGGTGGAGACTGTCATTATCCTCAGCAAGAAGCTCTACAACAAGATAGCAGGCTGAGTCATGCATCTGAAGAAGCCGATTCATAGGGGCCCAGTAAAAGGTATTTCCATCAAGATGCAGGAGGAGAAGAGAGAAAGGAGAGATAATCATGCTCCTGAGGTCTCAGCCTTGGATCAGGAGATCGCTGAAATAGATCTTGACACTGGAGAAATGCTGAAGCTTTTGGACTTTGGGAAATTCATCCCAACTGTAGGCAAGTGACCTGGAGATTGGACTATTCGCCACATGGAACTGTTTGAATCTTTCTGAAATGTTGTAATATTTTCAATAAACCTGGAAAAAAAAAAGAAAGAAAAAGAAGAAAGAGTTTGTATCTTTGCCCTGTAAAAGCAGAAAGTTGTTATAGGACGTTAAAATTATCATCTGGCATCTTACTATGTTCTGGAAGGTTTCCATGAATTATCTCAGTTAATCTTTACTATGTGATAGGTGTCATTATTAGTCCCAGTTTATAGAAAATGAAGCAAAAAGCTACAGAAGTTAAATAATTTGCCTAACATAACACAAACAGTAAGTGGCTATACCATAATTCCATTCTATGTTTGTTAATTTCCAGTTTTTATGCTTTTAACTACCACATATTGAAAATGAAAAATACGGGCGTCTAAGGATGCCTCTACTTGCAATCACAATGTAGTTACTTAATAAAATGTTTCATATTTACAAAATCTCTAAATATTATTATGAAAATAATAAAGAATATTGAATTATTTTATAAAATAAAAGAGATTGTTTCAGATAAACATGGCAGAATAAACACACATGTTTTCTTCTCTTTCCTCCCCCAAGTCTCACTAGAATGACAATAAAAGAAATTTTAGGAGGCATAAATTAACAAGGACATAAAGGCATAAACTTGGAACAGACAAATAATTTTTTTAAATTTGGAGGTAGAAACTTGGAAGAACTAAAAGTAACTGACTTAAGTGGCCTGAAAGATCAGAGATCCAAGCCTGTAGTATGAAAAGCCAATGAAAGCAAACTGATTGATGCTGCAGAACTTGAGGAAGGCACAGGAATTTGGGACCATGGGTATCTGGAAAAGTAGGAGGCTCAGGATGGGGCTTAAAAAGATGGATAGGTTGAAAATATTTATAAATATTAGTGATTAAATCCCCAGATCTTCTTCCCTAGGGCCACAGTTCCCCCATACTCTGGCCAGGGATTTGAGGTTCACTCTGGAGAGAATGAATCACATTCTGTAGATAGGAAACACAAGCTAGTAAACACATTCTCTCTAGATAAAAGCACACAGGTTCTCAAATTGGAGAAGCTGCACACAACTGCAGGTAAGTTAGAGGAGTCCCTTTATTGGAAACAGAGAATGTTAAATGTAAATATGCATATTGGAAATGAGATCTCCAACCTAACCCCACTCAGCTTCCTGAACACTAACCATGAAACTTGTAAAACCATTTTCTTTATCCTAAGCAATGAACCTGGAAGATTTTCATTTGGGAAGCAAAACTTGCACAAAGAAGAAGTGCTATGGAGACTACTTTTATGGTCCCTCAAAAAGACAACTGTGTCCATACCTGACCATCTTGCAGTGAAGCCTATCAGTTAGTAAGTCCCACACAGAGCTACTTAATTCCCAATGAGGTATCCACAAATCATCAAATGTTTGAGGAAAGACTGTAACCATGCACTGAACAAACAGAAAAAAAGAAAAGTGATGAAGCTTTTAAATATGCTCAGAAACACAAAATGCGAATAAAAAAGAATAGATTGATTTAAAAAGAAAGATCTTAGATATTAAAAAGTGATAGCAGAAACTAAAAATTTAGGGACAGCTTGAAAAATAAAGTTGAGAAAATATTTCAAAATATATCTCCCAAAAGTGATGAGAAAAGACAAGAAAATTAAGGATCATTTGAAGAGTGCCAAAAGATATGATAATAGAAGTTAACAGAAGTTCCAAAGAGAGGGACCAGAAGAAATCAAGAAAAAATATTATTGAGGATCTTTTCTAAAAATATTTCCCAGAACTATGGGAATTAAGTTTCAGAGAAAAGGCTGAAAGATTGACCAGAAAAATGGAGATGAAAAACACAAACTAAAACTAAAACAAGGCATATCACCATAAAAATTTTAGGACACCTGAAATAAAGGAAAAATCTAAAAACCTCCAGGGGTCTGGGTTGGAGGGACAGAGGGATAGAGGGAGGGGTCATTACATACAAATGATTGGGAATCAGAGTAAGATTAGACTTTAGCAAGCAATATAGGAAGCTAGAAGACACTGGATTTATAAATCAGAATTTTATATCACGCCAAATTAGCAATCAAACATGAGGGTAGAAAGATGTTTTTGGACCTGCAAGTTCTTAACAATTTTAGGTCCCAAGGATCCTTCTCAAGAAGCTCCTGAAGACTGTGCTTCCCTAAAGTTATGACATCTTCCAAGAGAAGAAGTCAAGGTGTCTTGGAAATAGAGATTTTAACATAGAAACAAGATAAAGACAATTTCCAGGATAACGGAAAGAAAAGCCTAGGACAAATGTGCTGTGGCAGACCTCCAGAGCAACTGGTCCTGCTCAGAGCATGAGGAAAGAAGGCTCCAGCAGGGATGTTTGCAAGAAAAAAATGTAAAAAGCAAAACTGATGGGTTTTCAGTTGTGCTGGAACTCAGCTTTGTCAGAGTTGGGGAAGGAGTGACAGTTGTGTAGTAAACCAAACAATTTGACTAAATGAGGAAATTATTAATTCTAGAGAGCAAGATGGTATAGAAGAAAGAAAATTAAGCTACAATACACTGTATTGATTTACTCTGCATTATTCCTACATATTGATAAAATGTGAACAGTAAACATTGATTAAACCAAAAAGGGTGATAGAGTAATTTTAGAAGACTAGGAAAAAGTGAGTTTACACATTTATTTGTGTGTAAGAGGGTGAGGGGCATGGTTGTGAGAGTTAGATTCTCATCTTACATACTACAAATTAATAGCTCTCAATTAAATTTTTAAAATCATAAAGGAAAAATATAAATAAACGATTTAGAAATATGGAAGTAAACACCAGAAGAAACAGACAGACATATCGACGGTGGCTGATTCTGGGGAGCTGGAATTGAGAAAGCGGCAGGTATTTGCTTTTTTGTGCATTATTTTAATAAAAACAAATTAAATTAAGAAAGCAAATGTGCTCCTTTAAAATCTAACATCTTGACAAACATCTTGTTACATAATTCTCATGGAATTATAAATATTCTGACTTTTTTGCCAAACATCTAAATAATTAGATAGCCAAAAGTGATTCCAAAGTAGTAAAGTAGAAAAGCTACAAAGTTTCCTGTTCCCTTTCTACAAACTATTTGAGAAACCTTGTAGTTTATTTGAAAGTATTTCATATCTTAATATGTTCAGAAGGACATTCAATAAATATTTTTGAATAAAAAAATGAGCGTGAGTAGTAAATGTTCCAATTTTTAAAAATAGTGAGACTGTTTTTTTGACCATAAAAGTTACAGATTATATACTGACTGTATTTAAATTCAATGTTACTTAACACAGGATCTGGCCATACATATGGGAGATGCTTGCTAAGTGTTTGGATGGAACTGAAATTTTTGAGTACCCTGAAGACCTGATGGAGCCAAGAATTAAGGGAGGGGGTGCTCTCGGTTGACTTGCTACAGTTTGATTTGTCACTTTCCTGTTGGAATGAAAACGAAATTCACAAATTCCTAGAGGCTTTTACTAGGAGTGAAATTCCAAGCTTTTATGATTCTTGTCTGTAAAGGAACTTATTGGACTTCATGCTTCAGATTACTGACCTACATCTGGATTCTAAATGGATTCACGGTTTTCCTCATAGTCTATAAATCACACATCCAAAATAAAACCTCTTTTAATCTACTCCAGTCCCAGCCACTTGTCAGTATTTTGTTAGCAACTGAAGAACATATCTTAAAAACAAAAGGTATTTTTAATATAGGGAACAGGTTTTTTTCTGTTTCATTTTTATTTTATATTTTGATTAATTTAGATCTTCTGCAATTAAAATTCATCTTTCATGTATTAGTTAGTAACACTAATGATAAAGTCTTCCCCTTTTAAGTAATCTTTCCCCTTTTATTTTTTTTAATTTAACAAATAAATATTTATTGTTTATTGGAAAACATGGTAGAAAACACCATCTGAATATTATAACAGCTTATAGAATGCTCACCATGCACCAGGAATGATTCTAACTATTTTGCTCACAAAAACTCACTTAATTTTCTTGTTTTACTTTTCTGTTACTGCTCTGCTATAAATTACCACAAATTTAGTGGATTGCAACAACACATCTTTATCATCTTACAATTCTGTAGTTCAGAAGCCCAACGTGGTCTCACTGGGCTAAAATCAAGGTGTCAGCACGACTACATTTTTTGTTTTCCTACTGGAGGCCCCAGGAAAGAATATTTCCTTACCTTGTTCACCTTCAAGAGGCCGCCCACGGTTCTTGGCTCATGGCTCCTCTCTCCATACCCAAAGCCAGACACTGCTTCTGTGATCACCTCTTTTTCTCTGACTCCCCCTTTCTCTCTCCTTCTTTCACTTTTAAGGATCCTTTTGATTATATTGGGCCCAGCTAAATAACCTCAGATAATTTTTCTATTTTAAGGTTAGCGGATTAGCAACCTTAATTCCATCTGCAAACTTAAATCTCCTTTCCTATGTAAGGTAACATATGGGTTCCAGGGATTAGGATATGGACATTATGGGAATCTTACTCTGCCTTCCATACCTCTCAACAACGCTAAAGGTACTATGATTATTATCCTTGCTTTACAGATGAGGCACAGAAAGCCTATGCAAATTCCCCGAGGTTACAAAACTGAGATCTGAACCCAGACAATCTCGTTTAGGAATTAATACTCTTAAAAATCACATTACGCCAAGATATCTCGTCACCAACATATTGTAGTTTTAATTTTACTGTCTTTTTTTCTGTGCTTCTAAACATAATTATTAGAGTATAGGCATATTTTGTGACCCTTTTTCTTACCGTTTTCACTTTCTACATGAACTTGCCCCATCTTTATACTGTCTCTCTGGCATCCCATTTCAGCCCCAGGGCCTTTGCACATGCTATTTCTCCTGCCTGTGATGCTTTTCCATATATCTGTGTGGCTTACTCAGTCTTACTTTACTATGCAAATATATTTTCAGGAAGACCTTCTTTGACCAAGGTTTCTAAATATACACCCTATACCTTTTTATCCTTTCACTCTCCTTCATTTTTTTCTTTATAGAATTTATCATTAATTGATTTCATGTAGTATATTAATTTATTAATTCATTTATTATTTGTCTCACTTACTATAAAATAATCACCACAAGGACAGGGACTTTTTGTTCATTGATGTAGGCTCTCAATAAGTATTTCTTGAATAATGAATGAACAGTGGGAATTTTATAATTAAGGAAAGCCATTCACAATGCCACTACCATAACAAATATCATCTGTCTTCATGTTCTATGCATTGTCTATTTGTACATATTTAATTATAGCACAGAGACATTTACATGTGTGTGTGTATATATTCAACTAAATATTACATCTTAAGCATTCTGTTCTATGGTCTTCAAAACTATTAGTTTTAACGACTTTATGAAAAAAATACTAAATTGGTGTATATAATTAACCAACCATTTATTAGATGTTGTTTAGATTATGCTTTGTTCCTTTATTAACCAACTGTTTAATCTTTGGTAACCTAACTACTTTGCACTTATTTGCTCATTAGGAAAAGTATATCTCGATTATCACTATTAAACACAATAACATAAGTAAAGTACCCATATTATACCTGAATAATAATTGTTTTCTTTATATTATTAGTTTCCTTTTCTGGTTTTATTTCTAATATATTGCTACTACAAAGTAATGCTTCACTGAATATTTGTTGTTATTGACATTTTTGTATTATTCCTTAGGAAAAATATCCAAGAAAGGTATCACTGAGCTGGAGTGGTTCGAAATTTTTGCTAAAGGAATTAAATCGAGTCAACTTATGATGAATATTTATATGTTGGTTTTAGATGTTTCCCAAAAGACAGAGACGTGATACTCCCCTTTATATTTTATTTAGAGCACAAGGTTTTTACTATTTCAGAAATATTTACCATTATTCCCATTAATACTTTAAGCCTTCCAAGGTATAAAATTTTCCTTTGCCTCATGTCTCAAAAATATTCAGAATTATATTTAGAACTGGGAAATGATTATCTCAGCCCTTTTTGGGCTGAGTGGATTGTTCATTCATTCTAGCTTTGAATCTCCTTTGAATTTCTTAGAATTGTGCCCAAATTATTTCCTTCTGAGCTTTTTTTTTTTTTGAAACATCTTTCTAATTTAACAGTTGCTTTTAAAAATAGATTCCTCATCAGTTTGCTGCTATAGTTGTCTATATCTTTCCTGATCTCAATTTAGTCACAGCATCTGTGCAAAATGGCATGAAAGTTATTTATTACTCCACCATCCAGAGGGAATGCTTGATTCCTGACATTTATATTCCCTTGAACATAAACGCCAGATAAAAAGAAAAATCAAACTTTATGCTTTGGGGACTGAACAGATTGCCTACCATGGTTAGTAGAGAGTGCCCTCCCCCGCCTCCTATTCCTGAATTAGAAATACATTTTCATGGATGGTGTCCCTAAATGACCAGATATTTTTCTTTTTAATTAAATTTGTTGGGAGAGTTTGCACTGGGGAAAAAAGACCTACTGGGCTGCTAGAATAGCTTAATGGTTAAGAATAGGCTTTGGAAACCTGTAGACCTGGGTAGGTTGCCTTGAGCCCGTTGCCATTAGATTCCTGAGCTGTCAATGGGGTTAATAGTCCTTAGCTCATAGATTTTTGTAAAGGTTAAATGAATTAATGTATGTAAAGTATATGCAAAATGTCAAATAAAGGAAGTGACAAAAATGTTAATTATTACATAATAGTTAAGGTAGAAATAAAATGACCTTTACATGCAAAAACATGTGCAACTTGACAGCCACTGCTACAAACCTTAAGAGATTTGCCATTGCTTGCCATTAAACCCACTAAGGGTTTAAATGCTTTGTCAAACTGACAGGCATCACTCTGTGGTGGTTTTAGATTCTGTGCTGAATTATATCTTTTAATAAGACTTGTTCTTATAGAAGACTCTAGTAGAGTTACACGGGTGATTATACAGAAATAAAAGCAGAGTTTTCACATGGTGCAGATGGTTTAATCATGGTTACATTAGGATTCAAGTGAAGGGAAGACTCTTACCAGCTCACTTGCAATACTCAGGCATTAGAAGATGAAGTTATGTGAGGTGTAAGGAAGGGCTTCCCATTTGTGGCAGACATGAACCGATGCTTTGGGGACTGAGCAGATTGCTTACCATGGTTAATAGAGAATGCCCTATTGAAGTCACATAAGGTCATTTCTGACCACAAGTCATGAGATGGAAGAAACGTGAGTTTCTAGAACAGAAAAAAAAATTCTTTTTTTTTTTTTTTAGACAGAGTCTAGCTCTGTCGCCCAGGCTGGAGTACAGTGGCGCGATTCCCGGGTTCCCGCCATTCTCCTGGCTCAGCCTCCCCAGTAGCTGGGATTACAGGGGCCCACAACCGCGCCCGGCTGATTTTTTGTGTTTTTAGTAGAGACGGCGTTTCACCGTGGTCTCAATCTCCTGACCTTGTGATCCGCCCGCCTCGGCCTCCCAAAGTGCTGGGATTACAGGCGTGAGCCACCGCGCCGGGCAGAAAAAAAAAATTCTATTGTGAGTCTTCATACTACTGAAACTGTAGCGCTTAGTTTCAGTTGATTTGGGATGCCCTGTCTTTCTCCTCAGAATTGGGGGATGGGAGTGTGATCCTGTACCGAGGCTTGTCTTCTAGAAACACCAACATTTGTCAGTAATCCTCATTCATGTTTCATTGTCTGTAATTAGTCTATTATGGTTGCTAATTGTCACATGTTTCTAACTGAAAGCTATTTTTTAGGTTCCTAGAATCTCCTCATTTCTTCTACAACCCTTCGGGTGCCAAAGAATTGAATCTGCAGCTCTCAGTCCATGTCAAGCCACCAGGCACTCTGTGGGACCACCTAGGACCCTGACAATTTCCATGGCAATCTTGGCTGCCCAGGATTTCTCAGCTGCTCTCAGACTCCACCAGAGCAAGGGACACTCTGTGAGGCAGCTGTGGGCCAGTCTTTGCTGACACAGCACCCAGACTTTCACCTCCGAAGTCTGTGTCTCCCAGGGATCTGGGTTCCCCTCTTACATTCTTTAGTCCTGTTTGGGAGTTTAGCATTTCTTCACCAAGCTTCTTTTTGCAAGGGACCCACAAGTTCTACAGGAATCTTGTTTCTCTCAGACCCTCTCTTCCTAGCCCAGCAGAGGATCTCAACTGGATCCCAGAATGGGAAGGCGTTTCTGACTCGTCATGCATTCCTCCAAATCTATGGTTTACGCTTATGATAGAGGCAGGAGGCATCCAAGCGTTCCCGGCGAAACCTCGCCTTCAAGCCTAAACCAGCCTGAAGGCTGAAAAACCGGACAGCTGGTCCCAGATGAAGCCCGCCCTTTCCTGATTCTGAATAACGCCCTCCTGCGCGCTGGTAGGACGGGGCGGAAGTTCACGCCATTTGCAGCGGGGAGGAGCCTGTTCTTGTGTGGCGACCTGGGCTTCGATCTGTGAGGCGGGAAACCTGCTGGCAGGACTCTTGCTTTGGTGAGAGTTTTTTCTTTTTCCTTTTCCCCCAATACATTCCGTTTTCCTCACCCTTCTGTGTGTCCGCAAGCCTAACCTTTCCTGGTCATGTGACAAGAGCCGGTTTTAGCTGAACTAAGGGGAAAGTTCTGCAACGTTTAGACATCTCTTTTGAAACACAATAACCTTTAAGATAACAAAAAATGTTAAATAGCAATTTGCTAAACATCAGGAAAGACATAGAAGTCAAAAAATGAAAGCTTTTAAAGACAAAAGTCATATCAGATACAATTAAAAATATTCAGAAAATTTGGAACCAAGTTCATATTCAGGAACATGGCATACATTTTGTAGGGACTCACCCAAAGTAGAGAAAAAAAAAAAAAAAGATATAAAAATGCTTACTACTAGTTCTTTCTCCCAAACCCAATTGCAGAAATGCCATAGAAGTAACAGGAAAGTGTATGGATTTGAGCATTTAACATTAAAAATTGGGATGGTTCTGAGGAGACAAAGTGCTTGTGTCCTCACACGGGAGAAAACAGTAGCTGTGGTAGGAGAGGCACCAGGATCTAAGGATAAAGGGAAGGAGTTAGAGAGCTAGGTTTTCTTCCCATTTCCAGTCTTCCATTATTCCTTCCATTATTTGAAGACCTATGCTTGTCCCTCCACTAGTGGATTTTTTTTTTAGAAAGCCAAACAAAAGCAAACATTAAAACCAAAAATCCTGGCCGGGCCTGGGGGCTCACGCCTGTAATCCCAGCACTATGGGAGGCTGGGGTGGGCAGATCACCTGAGGTCAGGAGTTCAAGACCAGCCTGGCCAACATGGCGAAACTCTATCTCTACTAAAAATACAAAAATTAGCTGGGCATGGTGGCGCATGCCTGTAATCCCAGCTACTCCAGAGGCTGAGGCAGGAGAATCTCTTGAACCCGGGAGGACGAGGCTGCAGTGAGCTGAGATTGTGCCACTGTACTCCAGCCTGGGCAACAGAGCAAGACTCCGTCTCAAAAAAAAAAAAAAAAAAAAAAAGAAAAGCAACAACAACAGAAAACCCCAAATCCCCATCAGTTCTATCCCAGTGCAGCCAGGATCCACAGCAACCTCGGGGCCATGCTGGTGCTCACTGTGGTGAGGAACCGGTAGACAGCAAATTGGGGCTGGTATTGGGTATTTTATCACTCCACCCCACACCCCACTTCCCATTTGAGGGCTAGTAAATTAAAATCAACAGAGGAACCTCACGTAGCGGACAGGGAGTAGGAGCTGTGCACATAATGATGGGCAGAGTCAGGCTGTAGCGCCAGTGTCTTCCACTTTGGGGCATGCCCCCGTCTTGTTTAAGCATATTAAGAGAGCCATGATAACCAGGGATGAGAGTTTGACTCTGTCTCCCATTTCATATTACCAACCAGGGAAATATGAGCTCACAGGAAACACTACAAAAAAGGTATGGATAGACATATACCTTTTAAAATTATTGTCCAGCCTTAAAAAAAGAAATAAAGCTAATATTATTCATCCTTAAAAAAAATCCTGAAATATGCTGCATAGATGAACCTTGAAGATGTTATGCTAAATAAAGTAAGCCAGTCATAGAAGAACAAATACTGCATGATTCCACTTATGTGAGGTATCTAAAACAGTCAAACATGTAGAATCAGAGAGTGGAATGGTGATTGCCAGGTTGTGGTGCGAGTGGGAAACGGGAAGTTACTAATCAACAGGTATACAGTTTCAGTTTCAATTATGCAAGATGAGTAAGTTCGGGAGATCTGCTGATCAGCACTGTACCTAGGGTCAGCAGTACTGTATTTACACACTTAAAGATTTGTTAAGAGAGTACATCTCATGTTAAGTGTTTTTACCATAATAATAATAATTTTAAGAAAGACTGCCAAGTGAATAAGCTATACCATATGCAATGAAATTCATGGCCTTAATAAGTCAAGCATTCATTACTAATTTATATTTTCAGAAAGATATAGAAGAATATTGTTGATTGAATTAAAAAAGCAGAATCAAGTGGAAAAATTGGGTGAGGAAAATATGGCTATTGAAATAAGAACTCCATAAATGAATGTATCACAATATGGCTGAACAATTAGTTTGCTATAAGATCAGGTTAAGAAACTCCTTCAAAAAGCATCAAAATGTAATACAAATATTAGAAATATAAAAGAGAAAACAAGTGATATAGAGGATGGAATGGAAGTGACACCATGCAAATCAAAGGTGCCCCTAGAAAGGAAAAAAATAAATAACTGGAAGAAAAGAAATGTTTGTAAAAAGCATAAACAAAAATTTGATTGAATTTCAGGTTGAGAGAAATCATTGGGTGCTGAACAGGTTAGAAGATAAAACAAACAAAAGAACACCTGAAACATTATCGACATTAAGTACATAAAAAGCTAACAGAAAATTCTAGTTTCCACTGGGAAGTATCATATCACTTAAAAAAGAATAAGAATCAGAATGGTGGTTTCCAGCTTCACCCATGTCCCTACAAAGGACATGAACTCATCCTTTTTTATGGCTGCATAGTATTCCATGGTGGATAGCATTAGGAGATATACCTAATGTAAATGACGAGTTAATGGGTGCAGCACACCAACATGGCACATGTATACATGTGTAACAAACCTGCATGTAGTGCACATGTACCCTAGAACTTAAAGTATAATGATAATAATAAAAAGAATAAGGATCATGCTGACATTAGACTTCTTAATGACAATACTGGATGCAAGATAATGGAGTTGTCCAGCTAAAAAAAGTTATATTTTTGATATATTTATGTAAACAATTATAAGTATTAGGATGTAATAAAGATATTCTCAGGTGTACATGACCTCAGGCTTACTATATGTAGATCCTCTTTGAAGACATGCTTGTAGGAAGTTCTCTGATTAGAGGAGAAATAAATACAGAAGAAAATGATAAAAACATGTGAGATAAAAGGGTAAGTAACTTAGTAAAGTTCAATATTATTTCAAAAGAATGGACCAAAGAAAGTATATTTATACTAATCTAGAACTAAGTTCTAGTTGATTAAAAACATAGTTGGGGTGAGACGTAAATGTATTCATAACAATCTATTCAGAGCTGCTTGTCTTGGCAATCTGGGACCCCTGTATAATGAGATAGCCAAGAATAGGTAAGGAAACAGCCTGTTGCAGGAGAATGACCCTGGGGTAGGAATCAGGAGATCTGAGATTTACTTCTGTTCTGCCACTACTTTGTTGCATGCCCTTTGCAAAAAAACTTATCTCAATTATTCAGGTCTTTTTTCTTAAGTGTAGATGAGGCGGTTGGACTAGGGCTAAGTTCTTTTCAGTTTTCTTATTCTATGACATTCACACTTAATCTTTAATCAGAAGCAATGATATGGAGGTTTCTGTCTATACATGTTTTTCTGAATTTAGTATTATAATCATAAACAGTAGTGGCCAACAGTGATCCTTTCGGAATACTGAAGCTGAAACTCTTCTAAGTGCTTTTGTGAAAATATTATCTCAAGGTAAATGACATTTATCTCTCAATTAGGCAGTAAAGGACAGGAATGGAATTTACATTCTACTGTTTCATGCTCATATTTTATTGACTTCATTAAACTTTGCATTTAAAACTGTATATGTCTGCAATTTATTAGAAAATTAAATGACAGTGACATTTGATACACACAGTTGAGATGGAAAGGTTACATTTGCATGAATCCCTGTTTCAGTTTTCAGTTTTAATTCTGAATTATAAGAGTCCTTTCTCTAGTCATTAACTCATTCTGGGCATGCATTTATTAGACTATAATCTGCTTGGAAATAGGAACTGTACCTGGTTTACATGGCCCACAATAAACACTCTGTAAATGGTTGAATGGAGGAAATCAACCACATAGATGGATACTGCTTACTCCCGTTCATGGTCTAATGTTAGTGCAGCTAGCCCTCTGTTGGTGTTGGTGGTCAGGTTCTGAAGTGCTTTTGGTCACCTCTTTCCTAGTTCCCTGTTCCAAACCTGTATCATGGTGGACATAAGCCACCTATACAACCCTTGTCACCTTCACTTTAAACGAATGACTCTTACATTTACTTCACTGAGAAAACTGAGGTCACACTCTTGAAATGATACTAACACTGGCTGACTTTGTGTTGAGTACATTTTGGTGCTCTGTAGACATAGTAAAACCCTCCTGCAATGCTAGTGAGGACAGCTGGTTGTCAATGAGTTCTAGCATCTGGGAACCCATGACCAATCATATTATACCTGAGTGTAAGTTGTTGGACGTCTTATTGTAGAGTGTGTTCCTTAAGTGTTTACTCTATCTCACAGACCTGAACTCTTCCAACTCTATTTTTTCTTCCTTAGTGTGTCCACACACCTACACATTCTTTCCTCCCTTTGGACAAGATCTTTCCATTCTACCAGTGCATTTAATCTCATCCCTCTTACTTTTCTCAGGACTTTGCTTTTTCTCTTGTGCCTTTAATTTCTCCTCTGCTGGTTCCTTTTCCTCAGTCCATTTCATTTATTTATTCATTCAATCAGATCAGATTAAATTATTCATCCTAATTCTTCACTCCTCTGTAATGTGGTTACGTGTCCCCCCTTTTACCATAAACTCTGTAATGTTCTCTCACTCTCATTTTTCTGGGTCTGTTTTCTCATTTGAAAGATGAAGTGCTTGAATAAGATCAAATTCTTACAGCTTTAATATTCTGTTACATACTTAATGGTTAATTAGCTGCAAAGATATGGACATTTTTATCTCCATATTACATATGTTTTAAATTTAGTGTCAGAATCATAAATAATAGTAGTCAGAGTATATTTTCCTACCTCATTGATGTTTGGCTTTGTTAGGTGACTGCTTTGACCAATGGAAAGTGCAAGGAAGTAAGAGCCAGACCCAGTCAAGCCTCTGAGAAGCATGATATGCTTCTGTTTGCCTCTTTGCTTTCCAGTGGTCTCCTGTGAGAAGAACATGCCCCAGGTAGCCTCTTCTTTGAGAAGCACAAGGAAACACATGGTGGTGGAACTGAACACAACCCACAGCCTGGAGCTAAACCCATCCTAAGCCAGCCAAGCTCTTCCAAGATCACCCAAACTCAAGTTGACCCATAGATTCATGGGCAAGGAAAAAAATCCCTGCTGTTTTAAGATCTCAAGTTTTAGGGTGATTTGTTATGCAGCATTATTGCAGTAAAAATGAACTAATACACTACCTAATCCCATTTTTCTATTCAACAATTATTTGTTGGGTAACTGATATATGCCACATGCTTATAATACAGGCTTCAGGGATACCACAGTTAATAAAATAAAGAGGACAAAAATAAAAGAATAAGATAATTTTGCATTATGACAAATTCTAGGAATAAGACAAGATCAGTGATGTGATAAACTGTGGTGGGGCTATGGAAGAGCGCACATTTCATTTGGATGGTCAGAGAGAGCCTCCTCTGGGAAGGAAACATTTGAATGAGATGAATAACAAGGGAGAGGCTGCCAGAGGATGATCCAGTCACAGTGCATTCCTGCAGAAGAGCCAGGGTGGAGGTCCTACGGTGGAAATGAGTTTGGCTTAGGAACAGATTCGAGTATATCTCAAATAACTGAAAACTATAAAATTAACATCAAAAATATTTGGAAGGCTGGAAGCTAGGCTGATACGTAGAAATAAAACCCAGCCTCAGGAAGCAGCTGAGCCAGACTCAAAAACAAGGGGGGCAGCAAAGAGTAATGGATTCTGGACTGGCCTTGCTGGCCACCAACTTGTCACAGGCCTCCAGGTTGGGGTGGGTCAGCTGGCTTAAATGTGCAGCTGGACAGACAGCTGCTGTTTCACTGCATTGTCTCACTGCATCTGTCTTCATTATCTGCATCTTATTTTGTGTTTCTTGGGCCAATGTTTTCCAGTCTCAGCTAGAGATATTTTACATTGTTTTCACTGCATGCAAATAATTTCACAATTTTCTGTGGAAAGCATTTGCTCCCTCCTTTCTTGTTTTTTTTTCCCATTATTTTAATAGAAGTCGTGTGCATACATGGTTTAAAGAGTCAAAGAACCCTGTAAGGTTTATTATAAAAAACAGCCACCCTCATGAGCAACACCCCCTGCTGACATTTCCCCATTCCAGAGGCACTTTCATCTTTTTTACATGATTGACATTTCACCTTCCTGTCTCTAAATAACATACTTAGTGCTACTTCTTGATTTACTACTTTTAGGTATTTTATATTGATTTCCCTCAATTGACTAGGAAGGCTTAGCTTTCTTCCTTCTTGCTTCTTTTATCAAACACCTTTCTATTCTATCCCATCACCGTTTCCTGTTGGTATAACGTTATGACAGTTTTGCTGAGCTTAATGTTTAGTTTGTATTATGATGATCACAAAAATGCTTTTAATAGCCAAACCAGATGGTAAGATGTAATGATCTTTCCTTTCCATAGTAGGCGGCCTCTAATATGGTCCCCAGTGATCTCTGGCGCCTAGTATTCAAGGCCTTGTGTATTCCCCTCTCCTTGGGTGTGGACTGGGCTTATTGACTTGCTTCTGACAATTAGAATACAGCAAAAACATTGGATGTCACTTTTGAGATGGGGCTGCATAAAGACCAGCTATCATATTGGGCACTATCTTTGGTTTGCTCACTCTTAGTGTGGTAGGTAGAGTTCTAAAGACATACCCCCAAATTCTTACTCCCTGTTTATTCAATCAAACACTAATCTCAGTACTTCCATGAAGGGATTTTGCAGATGAAACTAAGGTTGTTCATCAGCTGACCTTGAAATGGAGGGATTATCTTGGATCATCCAGATAGGCCCAAAGTAATCACATACACCCTTAAAAGCAGAAGAGCAAGGCAGGAGAATAAGTCAGAAGAAGAAGGCAGGAACAGGAGACAAGAGGCAGAAAGAGAGATCAAAGAGATCAGAAGTGTGAGAAAGCCTCAGCCTCTCATTCACTGGCTTTGCAGATGAAGGGGGTTACCAGCTAGGGAATGTGGGTAACCTCAAAAGCTGGACTCTGGTCAACAGTCAGCACTGACATGAGGACCTCAGTCCTACAGCCATGTGGAACCGAAATCTACCAACAACCTGAATGAGGCTGGAAGTGGATTCTCCCCCAGAGCCTCCAGATCAGAGCCCAGCCTGGCTGACATTGGTTTTAGCCTTTTGAGATTCAGAGAGAGCCTCTGAGCCTACCTGGACTTCTGACCTACGGAGCTGTGAGATCATAAGGGAGTGTTCTTTTAAGCTGCCAAATTTTGGGGAATCTGTTATAACATCAGTAGAAAGTAAATACATTGTGGGAAGCCAGTTGTCAAGTTATGAGCATACAAAGGAAACTGGGGAAGTGATAATGTCAAGCATCATTGTGATAAGGCTTATGTTATTGAATAAAATTTTCTGAAAGGATTACATGAACAAGGTCATTCACTTACCCAACAAGCACTTACTGAGTGCACGCTGGGGACATGGCCCTAAATAAGATAGACAACATTCCCGTTTTCATGGAACTTACATTGTAGTCAGAAAAGAGAGTGGGTAACTATGGTTTATTTTTATGTTCTGTTCTTCCAACTCTACTTATAATCGGGAGAGATTTCATCACCTTTAGCCTCATACTTTTAGGAAAATTCCAAGATTATTTGACAAGCATTTAATAAACACCTACTAAAGCCTCAGATTGTGCCAGGTCCCTTGCACCGAATGTGTGGTCAACAATAATTCCTGTCCTCACGAATCTTACATGAGGAGAAGATGGCATATGTTGAAGTGCATAGCTACTATGCAATAGGATCTGTGCAGGAGACAGGCATGTTAGCCAAGGGGGATGGGTTTAGGTTTCTGGAGCATTGGTTGAGGTGCACGATAATGAGATGCTTTCTATTTAGCAAGCACTGTCTTTTTTCTCTTTGTCTCTGAAAATAACAAAAAGGGCCATGTTTTCTTCTCGTTTTCTTATTTCTGATTGCAGGGAGCAGATCTCAGAGAAAGGTAAGAGTGCATTATCCTTGAGTATTGCCTGCATTTTTTTATTTCTGTTCATAAAAGTCAGAGATCTATTAGGTATTTGACCTTGAGCTGGCCAGATGTGTTTGTTCAGTAGCAGAAGATTAAGATTTCCTGAAAGGCTTGGTTGCTTTTTTTTTTTTTGTTCCTGAGCACTATGATTTTCTGGCATGTGCTATTCCCAACGTAATCTCATTACCATTACTCATTTACTAATTTAGCGAGAGACCATTTAGCTCAGGGGAACCCTATGTGTATTTTAAAAATAGCTACACATTCAGGTTGCTTTGATCTTGTAAAGAGAATGAAAAAGGAAGCTCTTCATTTTTTATGTTGAAATAACTGATTTGAAATCAACCTGTTTTCCTTTATATACAAACATGTGCTTAGACATATGTAACCTGTATAGAAATGTGTTTTGTATGTTTGCATACAGACTTCACAGTGGGGTTTTTTCTTTTTTTGTAAAATACTGCTGTTTGGTTTTCTCATTAAGATTCAAAGAGCTTCACATTTGTAACTTTTTTTTTATTGATTCAATCAACAATCGATTGCTATAGACCTAACACTATGACAATTTTGAGGATATAAACATGAGCATGAAAGAGACCTCAAGTAACTCAGCTTGGTTGAGAAGCAAACACCTGGATTAATTTCTGGAGAAGGCGAATGGGTAAGAAATGCCTTTCCTTTGACAGAAGCTGAACCAGTGACATGATGATGTACCAGCCTCTATCACAAATATAATTTCAGGTTGGGACATAGCTTTTCTCCTGCAGGAGTGCCTCCCTAGGAACAATAGAATTGAGGTAAATAGAATTCTATTAGAATGAATTAGGCAGGAACTGGGAGTGAAAATTGGATGGGAAATCCTGTTTAAATAAACTATATTAGGTCAAGCACAGTGGCTCATGCCTGTAATACCAGCACTTTGGGAGGCTGAGGCAGGAGGATTGGTTAAGTTCGGGAATTCAAGACCAGCCTCGGCAACATTGTGAGACCCTCATCTGTACTAAAAATAATAAAAATAAAATTAGCCTGGCATGACTACGTGCACCTTTAGTCCCAGCTATTCTGGTGGCGGAGGTGGGATTACTTGAGCCCAGAAGATTGAGGCTTCAGTGAGCTGTGATTGTATCACTGCACTCTACTCTGAATGTCAGAGCTAGACCCTATCTCTGAAAAAAAGAAAAAGAAAAAGAAATAGAAACTGTATTCATTAAGGTAATGCTATCTATTATTTAAAAAATGTGTAATTACTCACATAGGATAAAAGTGTATTCTTCAATCATGTCCAAAGTAACTGTACCTGGCTGATGGAAGCTTTCCTCCATGCAGTGACTCAGGAATCAAAGCTTCTTCCAGCTTGTAGCTTTACCCACTTCAGCACTGTTTTTCAATGTCATTGTGTTCTTCACCAAGCTGGCAGATGCTGAAAAAGATATAAATGCATGTGTGAAGCTCATAAGGCCCATCCAGGTTTAGAAGCGGCAGACAGCACTTCTTGTCCCATTCCACTGGCTAGAACTCAGTCATATGACATCATCTGACTAGGGGGAAAGCAGGGAAAGATAGTCTAACTGTGTGGCTAGGGGAAGAAAGAGCTAAACAGTTAATCTCTGACACAGAAGCCTTGGGCTGAATCATAATATTTTAGGTTGAAAAGTATTAGAGGGTTTTGTACCCATTTATTTTCTTCTTTCCTAGGTAGAGCACACATCAACTCTTTCTTAAATGACGTATGATCCAGGCTATTCTATATTTTTGCTGTTTCAGTCTGGACTGTAGTCTGTCAACATCCAACGTTAAATTGTGATTTCCAGAAAGGATCACATTACTCAGGATATAGTTAACCAGTAAAAGCACAGTGGGACAATTTTTTTTTCTCATCATGTCAACATCGCCCAAGACTATCAAATAGTTCTTACTTTTTATCATTGCATTTACTCACTGAATTTTGTAGATGTCATGGCTGGGAAAAATGCAAACTGCATTTTGGAGAAGACAGCATAAAATTTTTGAGTAAATGTTCCTTTGTCTTGGTCATTATTGTGTTCCCAATGCCTAGCACACTGCCTGGCACATTGTAGGTATTCAATAAACATTTAATGGATGAAAAGGATTTTTAAATATCTTATAAGATTTATTAAACATACCAGAGACTTTCATATTTTCCATTCATTTATCTTGCTGGGCTGCATCCCAAGTAATGTCTGCATATCAGTTTTCCAGTTTAATACATTTTGAAAATTTCAATGTTTAATACATTTTTAAAATTTCAGTGTCTGTACTTTTAATTTCTAGAATTTCTATTTGTGATTTTCCCCAGTTTATTTGCTTTTTGGATCCTAACTCTTCCTTTATGTCTCCGAATATTTTAAACATATTATATTTTTGTCTCTTTCAAAATGGTCTAAGTTCTGTAGATTGTGGCATTTGGAAGTTATCCCTTCTATCCTCCTCATTGCATGTGTGAGCTCATCTTCATCTGGTGTTTTTACCATGGGAGTCTCAGGTGTACTAGGGGTGGGAAAATCCCGTGGGGTGTTTTTGAATTTTTCCTCTGCTGAAGTTTTTTACATAGAACCAGTTTTAGATCCATTTTTATGTTGCTATCTCATTTTAGGGTCGGGCTAGTAAAAATGTGGACCACACACTCACAAATGGCATGAGTTTGGGGTTCTCGTTTCTGGTGGATGACTAGGAATACAGTCTAAAGTCTTAATTTCCTTCTCAATGGACTTGAAACCATATTATTTTCAGGCATATGTCTGGTTCTTGTGCCTCGCCTGTCCGTTCTTTCTTTATTTTTGGCATCCTTTCTTGCTTTTTTATGCTTAATCATATATTAAAAACATCTTAAAAAATATATTCCCCCCAGCATTTCAGTGGGTTTGGAGCAGGCACTGGGGTTTCCCACTGTGGTGAACACTGTGATGCATGGCTCAGAAACTCCTTCACTGAAGGATTTGTTGACCCAGCTGCTGGCAGTGCTCTCTGTAGATAGTGCTCAGCTGTCGGCCCCTTCAGGGATTACCTCAGCTGCAGGGAGCCCCCTTGTCCAAGGTCATGCTCCTTTCTTTTCCTGAGCAGCCTGCATCTAGTGACTGATTAATGCAAGAGCATAAAGGCTGGGCCATGTTGGCCCAACTCAGGACAATTCTGAAGAATTATTCTAGTTCTCAAGCTCGCCATGAGCTTGATCACGGCAGTCTCTGAACCTGCGTCGCAGCTTGATTTCCCTCTTTGCCTGTTCTTGCTTCCTTCCCACCCTTTTGGGGAGGTTGATTGCCAGGGCTCCCCTGGGAAACATCTTCTCTACTAACCTCCACATCACAGTCTGCTTCCTGGGGAACCAACCTAGGATACCCATATCAGGCCACTCTATATTGACTAGAATTCTCATATTTTAAGACATTTAGAAAACTTTTTTTTAATAGTGTTGATGTGAACAGCTGCCAAGTCAGTCAAGTCACCTCATCCTATACTTGTGTGATAGATTTACGTAAGACCTCACTTACTATATTAAGTTTTTTTTTTAAATTTTGCCTTATGTTTCACGCTATTAGGATCACTTAAAATTTTGATATTTTTGGCCTTTTGATTTCTTCTCTTTTCCAGCTTTGTGACATTTTGAAGTTTGACATGCAGGCCTTCATCCTGATAACTGATAAAAATATTTATAGAAAGAATTAAGAACCTCTCCTGATTAATTCCTCCTCAGAACACAGAGCCACTTTTATACTCTAATCTCACATAGCTCCAATTCTATGCTACCATCTACATTTCAATATTTTACCTAGAAGGACATCATGAGAGACTTTACCAAATAAATGAATTTGTGAAATCCTGGTTCAATCTGTTTGCTGAATTCTTCTCATTTAATAACTTTATGAAAAAAAAAAAAAAGAAAATTAGGTTGGTTCGTTTGGTATGTGTTATTCTCAGAGAACCATATTTTGTCTCCTGGTAATTACCTCATTCTTTCCTCAATGTTTACAAGTGATTAAAATGTTAGCTGGTATTATCTTGAGTAGAGAATTCTTCAAAAAATCTCTCATTTCTCCTATCCTGAAAATTGAACATATATATAATTCTAGTGATTAATACTCCTGTTAGTTAATTGATTAGTTTTTTATGGGGCTTTCAAAATCTGTAGGAGGTGACAATGTTTTATATCTCTATTATAGGCAAAACATAAGCATATAGACAAATATATAATATAAAGTTTAAATTATACATAGACACTCAAAAGAGTTGGTATTTGAGGTGTTAAAATAGCTTTATGGGATGGCTTTTAACGAAATAGTTAGATACCCATTCTTGATTTTTTTAATAAAACTAAGAATAACATTTTATTTCCTTAACACACAAAGGACATCTTTCTAAAGACAATAGCCAACATCATTCTCAATGTTGAAACACTAAAAAAATTCCAGTTTAAATCAAGTATAGGACCTACCTGATCTATATCACCACTGATAACTTTTTTATGATTTTTAACAATACAGTAAAATACAATGCAGAAATGAAAGCTATAAAATGAGACACATGTACCATTATTTGCAGATGGTTTAACTACAGACCTAGGGAATATAAGATAATTAAATAAAACATTTTAAAAATTAATAAAAAGTAATAAAGTGGTTAGTTAAAGTATAAGTATACAGATTGCTACATGTAATTTAAAACTCAATAGCCAGTTTCAAGACCTGAAAGAAAAATATTCTATTCCTAGTAGCAATGACAAAAACTTTGATAAAAACAAACCACAAAATTTAGAGGACTAAACCCAATAATAAATGTATAGGATGTAGTGAAGATTATTGTTAAACTTTACTGGGAAATCCAAAAATAATTGAATAAAAAGAGAGGTACCATATTCCAGAATGTATGTTCTAGAGAGAAAATTCTGTCCAAATTAAGTCCAGGCCTACTCCAATAAAAACCTAATTAGATTTTTTTTTTAAGAAATTTAAAGTTCATCTATAAAAAGAAACAGATTAGAATACCTAAGAAAAATATTTTTTAAAACAGAAATGTTTGATATTCTTCTACAAGATATTCGACTGAGTTCAACTTGGTAGAGTATGAGGATAAGATAACATTGTTCTTTCGCACTACTAACCCTTGACCATATTTCTTTCTCGTCCCTTGATGAAAATATGGAAAGGTTTTAAGATTTCCATTTAGATTTTTAAAAATGCATTTTGGTCACTTTAATGATACGAAAACACTCTAATGTTAGTGGTTGTAATATCCAGTGTACTTTAAAATTAAAACTCTAAGTTTCATTTAAAGTTGTATTTTCCTTCCTCCCTCAATGAGGACCAGAAAGCTACAGTAACAGTGATAGGTGCAGGAGGCAGATAAGGGGTGTCCCCAGAGAATCTCCCACCATTTCCTGATTGATTCTTTCTGAATAAGGTCCACATGCACACTAGGGGAACGGGCTGAAGTCATGGGAACCTCTTGCCTTGTGCGGGGGGGCAGGAGCCTGGCCTCTTCAGCTCCTGTATGGTGGTCTGGTAATCAATGCGTGAGATAGGGGCTCATTGACAGGACTCCCTTTCGCTTCGTTGAGTGTTTTCTTTTTTTTTCTTTTTTCCTTTCTACCCAATAAATTCTGCTTTCCTCACCCTTCAGTGTGTCCGCTGTGCCTACACAAGAACCTGTTTTAGTTGAACTAAGGAACAAAAATTCTGCATCAATAAGGGCAAAGAATGCCCTAGGCTTCTTGGATGTTAGGGAACAGCTTCTATTCAATTTACTGCATGCTCTGGCTCCTTAAAGAGAGGGGTGAAGGAGAGATGGGGGACAGGAAAGGTCTTGCCCACCAGCACAGTGATGATTACCAGAGGGTGCCCTCTGGGTGTGCTGATGAGTCTTTGTATCCAATGCTGATTCTTTCTCTCAGAAGGGACTCTCCTGGGTTTTGGAAGGACCACCATTTGGAGCTCTGAGAGGAGGGGGTTCTTTTTTTTTTTTTAATTTCAGAGTTTTATTGTGCTGCACCCAGTAGAATGGTTATACAGTTTTCTCTCTCATTCAGTTTTGAAAATCTAAAGTACTTGCAAATTCTTAAAACACCTTCACCACCAGATTAGAACAGTAAGGATAGTAACCCATTTCTTAATAAGTAATGTCTTACAAATAAAAACACATTTAAAATAGATTCAAATGCATTCTTCACAAGTAATTCAGCATATATTCTTAAGCATAAGTAAACATGATATAAAAATATAGATGGTGTGTTCTTAACATGTGCCACGGTATCTCTCTGCCAGCTACTTCTGATTCCTCCCTTAGCCCCTGGGCATCTGGAGGGCAGCTCTTCCAGGGGCTGCGCATTGCCGTCTTAGCAGTCGTCTTATGCAGGAGTCAGACCACCTCCACGTGGCTCCCATTCCATCAGTGAGATACTCTGTCCTTCCCATGCAGGGGGGGTGTGGTTAAGCTGAGGGTGGCCCTCACTCTTCCGCTCTTCCATCTCCTCTGGCAGCTCCTAGGCTCAGCTCTTCATAACCTGTGCTCCCCAAACTCCAGAGGATGCATACCATGCTCTTGGAGTGGCGTTCCTGGAGCCCTCACTCTCCAGCCCTCACTCTCCCTTGACTGATGATGACGGGAAACGCTTTTGTCCCTCCAGAGAGGTGGTGGAATGGGAGACACAAAGCACCTTAACAGCTCTCTGAAAACAAATCCTTCCTCTTGGCCTTTCAAACGTCAGTACTTTTATGCTCAAGAGTTAGTGAGCCTAAGAGTCCTAAACTGATGTTGAGAGGGCTGTGAAAACCTGAAAGGTGGCTCTGTGACTCCTGCCTCCTGATGTTCATGCCTTTGTGTAGTCCTCTCCCTGGTAGAAAAAACCAAACAGCAAAGGCCAGTAATTCACAGCTCACAAGAGAATAAATGGAAGTGGCCACGAAAGTGTGAAAAAAATATTTAATATCAAATCAAAATAACATATATATATAAAACAATAAATTAATTTTTATGGAATAAAATGTCAATGAAATTGACAGAGTTAAAAGCATGACAATAAACTATGCTAATAAAGCTGCAGTGAGACAAGAATTCGCATACTCTTTGTTGGGAATATAAATTATTACCAATATTTTTGAAAGCACTTTGACAGTAACTATTGAGAAATTTAGCAGAATTCATACCTTTTAGTCAAATAATTCTACCTCTAGGAATCTATCCCAAAGAAATCTGAAAAATATGTAAATTTAAAAAAGATTATTTATGAAAACAAAATTAGGTTAAAAAGACTTTATAACACCACTGTTTAAACTAGATAAAAACTAGGGGAAAAATGAAGTGCCTAATAATAGTAGAATAGATAAAAATAGATAAAAGATTGATAATACATATGTGTGATAAAATATTAATTGAGCATGAAAAATCTTTAATAATGTGAGAATACTCATGTTGCAATATTCATTGATAATTTTACATAAAATAGAATGTGCTCACCCACTCATTAAAATTATTTATTGAGTAAATATGCCTACTATTTTGTACACATGTGTTAAATTCATGCAATGTCCCTATTTTGTTGTGTATGGTTATAGAAGGAAATATCACAAAAATTACCCTTGAGTGTTCTGAACCTTGAGATTTTTATAATTTTTATTTATTGCCCTGTACTTCTCTGTATTTTTCATTTCTCCCCCATGTACATGTAAAGCAATAAATGAACCACTATGAAATCTCATTTCTTCCAGTACTTTCACTGGCGTTCTGCCCAAAGATTAGGCTGCCTCAAGGCCCTCAGTGAGGTAGGATATTTGGTTATCACAATCATCTCCCAGTTAATAATTATTACTAGTTCATGGGGTGTGGGAGTGGCAGGTAGTTAAAAACGAACAACAAGAGCAGCTTACATTTTGGGATATAGTGAAAATTGCAAGGTTTGCCTAGGGAGAGCTTTTTAAAGAGGACAGTGTGGCTTGCTGCTGAGATTTTGCAAAGCTAAGCTGCGTGTGTGTTGAGCTCCCGAGAGCCTGGCTGCTTAGCAACTGCCACATAAAGTCATCTTTCTCTCCTTTAAAAAAAATTCCAGGCTATGCATGACTTAAATGAAGATGTTCTAGTTCACTGGAGCTTGGAGAGCAATTACTTGTAGCTGTCTTTGGCATTTGTGCCAGGCACATCAGAAAATAAAATGAAGATGCTGTGCACGCCCCGTGTCTTCATCTCCAGATCTCCAGCATGTGGCAAGGAGTGCGATGAAAGGAGCAGCTGTTCTCCCCAGGCCTTATGTCCTCTCCTCTTCATAGAGAGAAAGTGCAGAAGAGCAGTTCTGGACTTGGTGGGCCTGGAGAAACCCTTCATTTTGACAGCCAGGAGTGGGGAAAAGGGGACAGAGTGGAAAGTAAAATAACACATTTGGGTTTACTAAGAGATCCTCCCACTTCCAGGTCATTTTTCTGCTTGCCTCAAGGGCACCACCCTATAGAAACTTTTTTATTTATAATTTTTTTTTTTGAGACGGAGTTTTGCTCTTGTTGCCCAGACTGGAGTGCAATGAGTGGAATGGCACAGTCTTGGCTCACTGCAACCTCCACCTCCAGGTTCAAGCAATTCTCCTGCCTCAGCCTCCAGAGTAGCTGGGATTACAGGCGCATGCCATCACACCTGGTTAATTTTTTGTATTTTTAGTAGAGACGGAGTTTTGCCATGTTGGCCAGGTCTCAAACCCCTAACCTCAGGTGATCCAGCTGCCTTAGCCTCCCAAAGTGCTGAAATTACAGGCATGAGCCACCACGCCCAGCCTAGAGAAACTTTCTAAAAGCCAAATTAAAAGAAGGCCTTCCTTTTCTGTAGTCACTCTATCCCTATTGTATTTGCCTTACAGAAATTAAGAAGACCTTAAAGCCCTCTCCATTCTTCAGATTCTGCATACCTGCTATGTGCATGCCCATCCATGCCATGTTTTGAAGCATCCGAAATAATCTTGATTAACTTTTCTTTGATGAACAATGCACTTCCTTCACTGTCACTTAGATCTTCAAGACCCCTAGTAGTTACCTCTGGTAGCTCTACTCTTACTCCTGTCTTCTTCAGCAAGGCACACAGGTCATGATGCCATCTTTTCTAGCACATACCAAAGTAGTCATCTGCAATAGGGTACTCAGAAACAGCAATGGTGAGGTCAGAGGGATCGGGGGAGGAAATAGTCCATGTGACACAATGACCCTCTTCTTTCCCTGTGAACAGTGTGAAAAATAAGACATTAATGATTTTGTATGCCTGCCCTGCTTTTATATGCAGAATGATGGTTAATTTTAATAAGTGACTTTTATCTGTAAGAGCACTAATCTATCAGGGTATATAAAAAGGAATATGACATCCTGTTCTTCAAAATGCTTACCGGTTAATGGGAGAGACAGACATAGTAGTAAACAAATTATACAAAGCACAAAGAAAGAAGAGGTGAAGGCACAGTGTTTCATATAAGCAGTAGCCTGGGGAGAATAGCCTCAGAGTCTCAGGCAGGAGCACTGATGTCATGGTGCAGAGGGGTGCTGGGGAATGGCTAAGTAAAAAATTCCCCCTGGATCTGGAGACAGAAGGAAATGGTCACCTAGAGGGCAGAGAATCTGAAAACAAGAAGGGACCAGATATGGATGGCACTAACATGATGATAGGAATTCTAATAGGTGAAGCCTGAGAAATCTACAGGAGGGCAAGAAATCCTGCAGAGTGGAGGGAATTTTAGGGATCAAAGAAGCAGATGCCTTCCTTAACCAGAATGACCAAAAGGACCAGCCTGCGGAGTAGGAAGGAGAGGAAAGGACCACACTGGGAGGCTGATTAAGAAGTGGACTCTAGAAATAGCAGAGACCAAGGCCTAAGTGAGAACATTAACGTGTATTATGCTATTTCTGTGTACCAGCCCCTGTGTTATTGTCAAGGACAGTGAGAAGTCTGCAATTTTACCCTGCTCACAAGCCTAATAAGTTAGCCTGTCAGTTTTGCAGATGTTGGTAGAAGGCATGAAACTTCTAAGTTAGAGATGAAGGACTTCACTGTCATGGCACAGCAAGTGGCATGAACATGAGGATATGTGCATCAGTTCCTCTTGCTTACGTCTCATGGGGATAATGCCGATAGGACCTGATGCATGTCTGCACGTGTAGTTGGCTTCATTTCAGGAGACGAACCTGGAGATAAGGAACCCCATATCTTTTATAATGAGCAGTAATCATATTTCCATTTTGTTTTGGAAAGAGACACTTGTCCAAGACTGTTTGCTGTACACATTCCCTTTGAAGGATAGCTCAGAACAAAGGATATTGATAGTTAATACCTCTACTTGCAAGATGTGCAGATATGCAAGAGACCCATGGAGAATTGCCTCCCAACAGCTATGTGCTTAATACTTATAAGTGGATCTGAAGACTATCATTTAAAATGTTCTGAAAGAGCCATGGTCTGCAATGAACAATGCACTATTGCTCTATTTTGAGCATCCTTTCAAAATAGAAGTTGAGAATTTTTAAAAAAGGGTTTAACTTTTGAAAATTTCTGGAATGTTTTCAATTTCCCCATGTTTCTTAATTTTGCTGCATCTTATCTGTTTTTCTAGGGAATGAGTAGGAACACTTAGATAAAGACATTTCAGCAAGCCAGGAGAGAAACAAAAAGACAGCTGAGGTCTTCCACCAGCATCTATGCAACAGACTGGGGTAATCAGTCCTCCAGCACGGCATTGTTTTGCTGTCTCTCCAGTCTCTTTATTATGAACTCACCACCCTTGAATCTGCATGACTGGGCAGCCTCTCCGTCACTGTTCAGGGCCTGCCTCCCTCCAGCACTGGGAAAGAGGACAAGTACTTGTACCCAGAGATTCAGCCTCAGGCTACAGCCACATGTGGATACTGTCTAGGCAGGCAATGTCCTTGATCTTATACAACAATGTGTTTAAGAAAGAATTAATCTAGGCAGAACTTACAGTACTAATTTTGTGCTACTTTAGCATTAATTAAAATCTCTCTTACACTCAAGATTTCTAGGAAGATTCATTTGATCTGTAAGATTCAATCCGTAACCCATTCAGAAGAGCTGAGCTTGCTGTGGATTTCCAAAGCACTGGACTCCAATATTCAGTTCCTGTTTGTGGCAGTCGATGATCAATTCTCTTACAAACAAATTGTTCTGCTTTGCTAAGATTCCAGCTCCTTCCTTTTCTCAAATCTCTTTTTTAAATGTGCTGCTTTGGACATTTTGTTATCTACCAGGCTTGAGGCCAGGAACTGATTTCATTTAAGAAAGTGCCTGGCTATGAAGTTGTAGACTCCTGGATTGTTAGTAGTTGGCTCTTGGAAAAGAAAAATTAATTAGAGAAAACTGAAAACTACTGATGTCACCTATGATTTGCCACTTTTCTATTTCAAGATTGATTCTTTATCTAAATTCTGAAACCTAACACTTCCAGAGAAATTTTAATCAGTGACGAAAACTATACAATAATAACTAAGTTTATAAACATTATGTACTATATGTAGTACCTAATGCTGAGGGAAAAGTAAAAAACACTCCAGAAAGTTTTCTTAGACTTTCCTTAAATAACACCTGGAAATTCATCTGGAACTTCTTATCTGGTACAGGATTAAGTAAGAATGTAATATTGAAACTCACCACACATTAAAATTTATGATGCCCTTAAGAGACACTCAGCATTGATTCATTGTTTTTCTACAGAATATTGGTAAAAATTTCTTGAATATCTTCCAGGCTTAATCCATAATGACTTTAGATGAGCAGACATCCTTGGTAATGGTTTGGCAATTTTCTTAGACAGTACACCTCTTAGGGTTAGACAAGCTGGTGATCCATATTGAAGAACTTGGTGTTTGAATTAATGTTATCATTGAGGTTTATAGGGCAGGATTACATTCATCCACCAAAATGGGCATGGACCATGGGTCGCAGTGCAGCTTAGGCAAAGAAGTTTAAATGGCTTGGCCCAAGGCTATAAATGCTATTAAATAATTAGACTGTTAGCATACACACACACACACACACACACACACACACACACACGTTCATATGCATAGGACAGTGTATTTTGTAAATGTGTGTTTTGCCCCATTACTGAGGTGGGTATGACCTTATAAGTAACGGCTTAAACTTAAGAGAGAGAATGTGTGTGTGAGAGAGATCTGAGTTCAAAACATAGCTATTTACTTGCTAACGAATAATTTAACTTATTTGTTCCTTAAGATTAATAAGGAAAAAATAAGAGAACATATCTTCTAGATCTCATGAGAAATAAAAGAAAATAATACATTGAAGATGGTTAGCATAGTGTCTGGCACTCAGTGTCTGGTACTGACATTCATTAAATGCTAGCTCTTATAATTATTGACACTGGAATTATACTCAGCAGTCTTAAAATGGATTGGTGGTGTTAACCATCAAGCACACTCAGCAGCAAAGTCTGAGAGTGGGAAACCCAGAATGAAGACTGGTCTTGCCTATAAATCCACCAGGAAATGCTAAGTGCTACATTTCAGAATGGTTGACTTAGTAGCTTAGAAAAATATTTTATGACAGATGTAAAATTAGATAAGGAGATTAAAAACAATAACTTTTTTTTTAAAAAAAAACTCATTGATCAATTTATTCACATTTGTATTCAATAGTGTTTGAGGATCTAGTGCCCACCACGAAAAGTATGTGTGCTGAAGACATTAAGGAAATACGAGCTCTCATCTTTGTTCTCCCTTCAAGCCATCATTAAAGGAGAAGGTTATAATTAATATTTGTTTATTTAAAAGTAATAAAAATATAAATATTGAATTACTTTCACTTTTTTTCCTAACTATGATAAACACAGATTTTAGTAAACAGAAATAGTGTTTAAAATTTCAAATGTATGGCCGGGCACAGTGGCTCACGCCTATAATCCCAGCACTTTGGGAGGCTGAGGCAGGCAGATCACGAGGTCAGGAGATCGAGACCATCCTGGCTAACATGGTGAAACCCCATCTGTACTAAAAGAATACAAAAAATTAGCCGGGCATGGTGGCACACGCCTGTAGTCCCAGATACTTGGGAGGCTGAGGCAGGAGAATGGCTTGAACCCGGGAGGTGGAGGTTGCAGTGAGCTGAGATCTCGCCACTGCACTCCAGCCTGGTGACAGAGCTAGACTCTGTCTCAAAAAAAAAAAAAAAAAAAAAAAAAAAAAAACAAACATTCAAATGTATCTAGTTGATGAACTGCCCATGCAAAATGGTTATTACTGTCTATTTTAGTAGATGGTAATCTTAGGGAATACAATACATTACCTATAAACTAATACACTAATTTATTCTTAAGACTAATAAACTAAAATAACTTATTCATAAGATCATAATTTATAAGTCTGATTAATCAAACCAAAGTATCATACATTACCTATGAACTAATAGGTAGACTGATTAATCAAACCAAAATATAATACAGTACCTATAATATAGGTAATAGTGTTAATCACACCAAAATATAATACATTACCTATAAACTAATAAATGAATTTATTCTTAAGACTGAAAATAAATAATTTATTCATAAGATCCTAATTTATAAGTCATCTTCACTCAGAAATACAACCCTAAGATTTACACTTCTACCAAGCTTCAGTTTGAATAGATGGTGCACAATCATTTAAACAAAAGCAGTTTAGTTTTCAAAATGACTTGGAAAATAGAAACTTTTCCTCTTTCTAGATCTCTATAAGAAGGTTCACTTGAAGGTAAAATCAGCACCACTGTTTTTCACTCTTTCTTTCCAAAGCAGTGGTGGGGGTAAAATTCACCGGACAAGGATGACAAGGATACCTCCTTGAGGGGTAGATGCATTCCATTACAGTGCAACTGGAATAGAATGGTCCAAATATCCCCTGGGTGGGAAGTAATTTGAAGGGGCTTTATATGGGTTTATTGGAGCAGGGGGAGGAACAGAAGATTTCCCTCTTGGACTTGGCCCATAAATCCATTTCCAATATGGGGCACCTGCCTGGATACTGAGACAAAAGAAAGAAGCCTGGGCTGGCTGCTCCACTTTCAGGTAGCAGAAAGGGACCTGAGGACATAAGCTTCCAAAAGCATGTCAATATCCTTTCTAATGATGTTCACTTTTGAGAATGTTGGTGCTTATTATCCATCAAAGGAAGGTATATTAAAACTTGTGAGTTAGGCTGGTCTAGAGAAATAACTGGCATTGTGAGCAATAAGGTAAACTCTATCTTAGTCATCTAGAGGAAAAATTGGCTCAGGATTATGAAGCGATTATCATCCTGGGATCTGGATCCTATGGAGGGGACACCTGGTCCACATTGGGTGCTTTGGACTCTGGATTCCTAGGCCATTTAAGTTGAACATGGCTTCTGCCAGTGGTGATCTAATAATCCGAAGGATTCTCTGGTCTTCACAAGCTGCGCAAATGATGTAACTGGATTACCAAAACTTCAAATACCCTTCCTGAAAGCTCAGATGTAACATCTGCTTCAGTTAGTTTCAGTCCAGTGTGTGCACCTTCTTCTCCCAGGTTGTTGGAATTTGAAGTACTAATCACATATTTTGAGCTTTGTTATCAGTAGCAATAATCTGGTTTTTCAAAGAACACATGATGTGTCTTCATTCCTTCCCCTAGCATTGTCTTATTTTCAATAGGTATCCAGGAACTCAGGGGCATGGATCATGCTTTCATCTGCAGGGACATTTCTCCTTTATTTTTAAATTGTCTTTTCCTTCTACCTGTGAGGTTTTATTTTCATTTCTATGTTAGGGTTCAGTCATTATTTTAAATTTAAGCTTTCGAATCTTTCCATCTTTGCATAATTTGTTTCCCAAGATGCATTCTTCCTCTAGAGACTTTTGATATAATCCTTAAGTTATTTTTTCGTCTTGTTCATCAAATGTAATATATATTTGGTAACTTTCTTCTTCAAGGGTTTATAAGGAAAGATTTATCTTGGGAATACAAATCAGTTTCTTCAGAGCCCTTTTTTGAATGATCATTTTAATGATCTCCAATTGGACTCTCTCTTTCTGTTCAGCTCCCAATGACCATTATCTATGCTAGATCTGCTTTCTTTAGTAGGTATCCAGTTAGGGACTTGATCAGACGTTTTTTCTTAAGAATATTTTGCACACTTTCTTTAGAATGTTTAACTATTCTTGTTTGTGCATTTCATTCATTCTTTTTTTCCTACTTCAGTTTCTTGTAAAAATAGTTTATGTTTTCCTAAACGTGAGAAATATCATCCATATCTTTCTTCTAGGCTATGTTGTTCTTCACTCTTGCAGTGTAACTTTAAAGCTGATTTTGGCCTCGGTCGTGTGAGATTGGATGGCTCCTGATCCATCCAATAGCTCCTGAACTATCACCTTATACTGTTTTGGACATATAGAGTTTTCTGCCCTCAGTTCTTTTTCTTGCAAGTGTATTTTAAGCACAAAGACTAGGACCTATTCAGTTTTCTATTTGCTTCCAGGCTCAGCATTCTGGTAGCTTGGTCTCAGGGATGACCTCCATCAAAGATGAAGCTTCATGGCCATCAGCAAACCATGTGGCCCCAGTGGCTGTCACAGTGTGGCCTCAGGTTGCCAGCACTGTGCTGGCCATGACATACTACAGGTGACTTTTGGAGTGTTCTATCCACACCATAAGCCAGCACCAAGTAATCTGGCACAGCAGGCAAGGAGAGGCAGGAATGACAAAATAAGGCTTCCCCACCCTGTTTCCATTGTGGCACATCTAGAACTAGATTATATTTGAATGGTCACCAGAGGAAATAGCAAGGATGTAAAGTTGCTTCAGATGAGTGTCTCTTCCTGGTATTCACAAGAGATAGAGTCCACATTTTCTTATACCTGTGATCGTTTTAGCATTTCTGGCCACAAGCAGGCTCCTCTAAAAGACTCACCTGCTACATCCTGGGCCAAGGCTCCTTCTTCCCTGTATTGAATCACTTGTTCTACAGCCCTAGAGATGTAATTCTGCCTACAAAAGTACCAGAAATCTTCATACCAATGGCAGCACCCACCCCAGTTTATTTTTGGTTATTGTACTACTGTGTGTGTGTGTGTGTGTGTGTGTGTGTGTGTGTGTGTGTGTCTGAGAGAGAGAGAAAGAGAGAGAGAGAGAGAGAGAGAGAGAAGAGGTGGGATTTGGATCTCAGTATTTCTGATTTCAAAACCTGTTCTGAAGACAGAGTTATGGAACATTACATGAGGCAGCAAGATCAATAGCCAACGTAAGTTGAGCCAATAGCAGTTCCAGTAAAGAGGGGCATTAGCATGGATACGAACAATCAGAAGAGATCCATGGAGGAGCTTGGATTTGATCTAGGCCCAAAGCAACGACTACAATTTGGATTAAGTAGAAAAGCTCTAGGTCAGCTCTCAGTGTCTATGTCTGAGTTCTGTGTCTTCCGCTTGACTAGTTATGTGGCTTTGGATAAATTTCTTCACTTCACTCAATTTTCTTACCTTGCAAATGAAGATGCTTGGTCCAGGATTTAATGTCACCTCAGTCCCTAGCATATACATCTGATGGTCGTAAAAGTGTTTGGTAAGCAGATAAATGCTGTACCATTGTAATTTCAACCCAAAAGAACCATTTTGTATTCTGTCCCAGTTAAGAGTTTATGGCACATGAAATATTTGTTAAAATGTGAATTTATTTGATGACAACATGTCTCATCACTTGTTCAATTTAATAAGCATTTATTGAGTACTTGCTGTATGCCAGGACGTGTGTTAGGTATGGGCCTATAGACATGAATGAGACAGAGTTCATAAAGAAACTCACTATTCAGGAAGTGCAATTATGCAATTATATTCAGAATATAGAGGAGGGAGACATTAAGAATTGGGGAGGGGAGGACAGGGAAGCCTACCTGGGGGTCATGCTTCTGAGTAGTTTTGAGAAATGGTAAGGAGCTCCCCAAATAGACAAGAGGCAAAGAAGAGGACGCGCACAAAGGCACCAGGACATGGACCTTCTTTGGAGTGTAGAAGTCTCCAAACAGCATCATGCTGTGAGTGAGTGTGCAAAGCATAATGTGTGAAAGTAGGGAAGGCTGCTCGTGGGGTAGCAAGTAGGGAAGGATTGTGAAAAATGAAGCAAGAGGGGCTTAGGTGTAATATGTCAATGGCCTTTGCATAAGGACGTAGTGAAAATGCTCATCTTGGAGGCATTATGAGTCTAAGACAGGAAAATGTAACAGAAGGAATGTATTTATTTGCTAGGGCTGCCATAACGAAATACCATGGAGTGAGTGGCTTAAACAACAGAAATGTATTTCCTCACAGTTCTGGAGGCCAGCAGTCCAAGATCGAGGTGTTGGCAGGGTTCGTCAGTTTGTTTAAGACTTAGGTGTACAGATGGCCATCTTCTCTCTGCATGTCCATGGTCTTTCCTCTCTTTGTCCTAATTTCCTCTTCTTATGAGGACACCACTCATATTGGATTAGGGCCTACTCTAATCATCTCATTTTAACTTAATTGCCCCTCTAAAGGCTGTGTCTCCAAATACAGACACATTTTGAGATTTTGGGGTTAGGACTTCAACATATGAATCTTGTTGCCGGGGTGGGGGATGCAATTCAGCTTGTAATTGGGAGTCATTCATTCAGACATAGTAGAATCTACTACAATCAGGACTAGCCCTTACAATCTGGAAGTGTGTCAATTACATTGTCTGGTAATAGGCGCTTCCCTTTTACCTTCTTTCAAAGATGTTTTTACTCATCCTTTATTGAAAAGTCTTCCTTAATTAAGCGAAAGCCAAATGATTATTTTCCCACAACTCTATTTTCCGGACCCAGACCACAAACATTATGGCAGGCATGGGATTTAAAGAGTGGTCCAAATCACCCTGTCTTTCAAGGCCCAACTCAAACATAGCTTCCTTTGTATGCCTACCCAGAGTTTACCTGGCTGAAGGACAATTTTCCCTTCTCTGAACTATGACACTTCTTTTCTGCTTTTCACAGAGTTTAACTTATTTTGGTTTCTGTGTTTCCATAGCTCTCAAAGAAGCTTAAAAGCATCTCTACCTTGTGTCTTTAACCTCTTTGAGGACAGATTTTTAAGTTTTGTTTCATATAACCCGAAATATAGCATACATTCAGTATATGATGGTAAAATAATTAATGTAGTATATGACTAAATTCTTTATAGAATTTTGGGTTCTTGATGACCTGCGGTGCCCTTTCTAGCCTCATTGCTCTGTCTCTTCTACTGTAAGTCCAGACGACCTGGTCTTTCCTGTAGTATTAGCTCCTGGAGAAGAAATGATAGTACTCATACTAAGTATTGCGCATGGAGCTGCAGACCCTGAGAAAAGATTATCTAATGATGAAGTAAATGATGGAAGAGGCCTTCAAGGAACCTATCCTTTAAGGAGATTGTGGCCAATTCAAGCAGAAGGAAGGAAAACAGACAGAGCACAGTTTTACAGGACTTTAACCAAATCCCAGTAGTTTTCTACAGATATCATAGAGAATTTTGTTCTTTGGCAAAACAAGAAAAAACTTAAAAGAAACACGAAACACTGCACCCTTGCTGTTTCTTCTGAGTCATAGTGATTTTCAATCTGCAGGTAGAGGACTCCTGTCGGGGATGGAGTGTGGGAAAAAAGATTCCTGCAAAAACTTCCATGATCAATATGCTTACCAAGTAACACTGTTTACACTTCAGACTAAGCAAAAAAGAGAGGCCTCACCTGTATGGGCACTGCCATTTTTCAATGTGCAAACAAATATACTATTATGATTAATGTAATTAAAATTCCTCTAAAAACTCACTAAATTACTACTTCATTTTATTAGTTTTTTTTTCAACTGTTTGATATTGACAGTATTCTGGATAGTTTTTAAAATATGTGAAGTTAAGAAGGTCCTCTTACATGAAAAGTTTTGAAGTCAAGTACTCTTGATATAAATGCTTATTCTACGTGGAAATATTGAAATTTCTGCTCCAGGAAGTAAAATCAGCAGCTAATGAGACCTTTAAGGCTTTGTTTCCATCTTTTTTAATTCAGTTTTGACTACACTTTGTTTTCAGTGTAATTCCCTAGGATGGCTCTAGGGTAGGGCTGGGAGCTGGTGGTTTGTTTATTTTTCAGCCAGCAGGGAGAAACTCCAGGATTCCTCTACAGGACACATGAGGACTAGAGCAGGGTGCAGACAAAACAGGATATTACTTTCTGATTCAGTTACATTAGAGAATTTCCCAAAGGGCTCTCATGTTGCTTCTTCTAAATAATCTGCATGGCAAAGTGGCCCCAGACCTGCCCCGTGACCCCTTTGCATATTAGCATGAATAGGCATTGCCAAAAGGAAGTGATTCACTAAGTAGAAGTATTTAACAAAAAATAAAGAAGATGCTGGAAGGAACAGTGATGAAAGCATGTGTTTTTCAATGGTATCTCGAGCATGGCTTTGAGAGAAAATGTATGTTTGTAGACACTTACAAAGACTCAAACCTATCTTCTGATATGGGAGGAATATTATCAACTCAAGATAGAGGGATATGAATCACACTTCAGTTTCAAATGTATTGTCAGTATGTTTGGCATCATCTTTACCTTTCTCACTATGTGGACTCAGACTAGTATCTGTGCAAACTTTGAATTCCCTGAACATGTCTTATAGAAGATTTGAGTAAGGGTAGTAGGGACCAGTCTAGGCTAATTCACACCAGCCTCACTTTTCAGTAGTCTGGACAGGGCAGTGACTAGCCTGGGCTCCCACCTCTGGAGTCCCACTGCCAGAGCATCTAAGTACTGTTGTCTATATCTGCCAGAGTATCGAAGTACTGTTGCCATTGTTTGCATATGTTACTCCCTCACTAGCTTGTTTCATATATTTAGTGCCCAGGACAGTACCTGCACAAAATTTGTTAAATAAATAATGTTCCTATTCAGATGCCTGGAAGTGTCATTGAGTAACACAGTAAGTCAAGAAGGCAAGTTATAATAAAACAGGGAAAGATGGTTACTGGAGAATAGAGTTGCTACCATCCTCTAAAGAGGACTGCATCTACTCTAACCTGGTCAATTTCTATGATGCAGGAATATTTAGATTTAAAAAAGAAAAGAAGCTATAAACCTGAATTTTTATGTGAACTCTCTGAATTTTTAAATCTTGACAACTAACTTGACTTTTTAAAACCACCGTGTGGGCCAAGCGAAACATGCCTAAGGGCTAGTAATTGTCATCTTGTTTAGAGACTGGAGGTGGCAAATGAACATTGATTTGTCTCCTGAGGACACCCCATGTCTCCAGTAGTCAGAATGGCCCTGCAGGGCTTCCTGCCGACATCAGGAATGGGGTGCTTCTCTGTTCACTCTCCAGAGGACACTGCAATCTTCCATTTCCTGTGTCTCCATGGGTTTTCAAATTGCTGACAAGCTGCTTCTCCACAGAATCTCTTGCCTGTGGCAGGGATTGGCTGTCAATGCTGTTCAAAGTCAGGCTTGGCATATCTTGAGCAGGCATGTCTGTCTTGCAGTCTGGACAATACCATTTCTAAGTAGGAAGAAGGGACAGGGGTCCTCAGTTAGAAGGGACAGGAGTGTCCCCTACCCCATCTCCAAATAGGGATAGGTTGCTTGTTTGGTATTCAAGGGAATTGGATTTCGTTTCTGACAGTATTTGAAATTGTCTGAGTAACTGCAAGCCTTTTATTTGTATTTTCTCAGTTACTTTTCACAACAAACCTGCACGGCAGGTATTTTTATACCTATTCCTTCATTAAGGATATAGAGCTTGGAGAGAGAATATGCCTAATATCACACAAGTAGAACATGCAGATCTGGGAGGTGAGCATTGGTGGCCTGTGTCCTTTCCAAGACCTTGACTTTGTTCATTCCTCTACGACGTCCCCTGTAACAGAGGTGGGGTTTAGCCTGGGAGGAGTGAAAGGTATTTCTCTCACTTTCTTCTCCTGTCTGGAAGGTTCAGGTAACTGTTCCAGGATAGGATAATTCGGCTCCAGTTTCCTAATTCCACAGTCCCAGTTCTAACAGGCAAGGAAGAGAGACCCCAGCTTCCTATGATAAGATGCTTATTCAACTCTGTTCAGCCCAGAATTTCCAAAATGTGTTTGATTCCAGAGCCCTTTCTTGGAGCACTTACTTTACATCCCTGGTAAACCGTGTTCTATAGAACACTTTTTGAGAAATGTTCCATTGAACTGCAGCACAAGGCCACCTCTTTTGGGAGAATGCGGCTTAAGAATCTTCTGGGCCAAAGAGAATACTTATGAATAACAAGGCTGACTCCCAAATTCTGGTAAGAAGGCTAAATTAGAGAGACTTTAGACTGTAAGAAGACTCAGAGAGGCAACCAAATAACAGGATTGGCCTTTCTAAAGATTATAAATAATGCTGTAGAAAGAGTGCTAATTGGAGAACGTTTAAGAAAGCACCTTGCTTATGACAAGGCTTGCTAACTCCAGAAATGGCTTACCATGGGAAGACAGAAAGGGAGAAGCTGGGAAATACTTTACTTTGCAGGATTTTGAACAGAATAGCATCCCTTTGGCAAGGCTTAGGTGTGGATGCTTCTAATTTAAATTATTCTCAAAATGATTAGAAATCACCTGTTTTAGCCATAATTTAAAATCCACATTTGAAAAATGAGGACCAGAGAAGTAAAGGAACCACACAAGTTTGCAAGAAAATAATGATTGCAGAGCTCAGCCATGCACCCTCATCTCATAAGCTTGTTTTCTGCAAGCCACCCTCTCCTGTTGAATCTTTCAAACAGATACAAATGACCAGCGGTTGCACCAGGCTGCTTCTTGCTGCAGCCAAGCAAACACAGGACGTGAGATGACCACAAATGGTCAGCCCCTGCAGACAGCATGCCTGATGAGAGTACTCACCCAAAATAAGCAAACTACAACTGAGTTGGGGATTCCTAAATGTCACAACAAGGCAAATTCCAACTTCTCTTGACTTTGTGAGATGCTATAATTAAAAATAAATATGCAAGCCTGGACACTCACCCCTGAGTAAAGATTTCATGATCTGTTGTGCTGTGACAGGCCACTGGGGTAATTAGGCTCAACTTTCTGTCCCTTGCATTGGCTTCTCAAGTCAAGCGGGAGTAGGGTAATGGTTGGAAGTGGGAATGAGGATGCTAAACCCTTAGTTCATGCTGGGAGGTGAGGGTAGGCATCCCCACCACTAATGAAAGAGGGTCCCTGGATTTAGGCTGTAGTCAGCAAGTCTCACTAGTTAGTACTGACAGGCAATGAGTCATCCCTCCAGCTTGAATGAGGCTCATTATTTAATATGAAGTGCCAGAGTGCCAGCTGGCATGGTTGGAAATAAATATATCCGAGTGTTGTCAGCAATGTCATCTCAACTCCTACTTTGAAACATTTCAGATGCTTCCCACCTCACTGTTGCTGGTAAGCACTATGCAAGGAAAATAGGAGGCTTGGTGCAGATCTTTGAGAAAATAAGTGGAGATAATAATGCCCATTCTCTAGGACGACAAAGTCTAGAGACATTGCATAAAGCCAAGTGGCCCACAACATACCTGACCCAAAGTGAGCATTCAAAGAGTGGCCATGGTTACTCTGGAGGCAGCATGTTTGAGAATTTAGATGGGCTTGGGTTTGAATTGCTGTGTTGCCACTTACCCTGTGGATTTGGACACTTATTCTAACTTCATTTTCCTCATCTGCAAAATGAGCAGAATAATAATGCCTTGCTATCTACCTTGAAAGATTATTAACAACATCAAAGATAATGCATATAAAGTGCCCAGTGGGATGTCTGTACATCATAGGAGTCAAATACTCATTATTACTCATCTAAATACTTGGGTGTAACCTAAGTTCACTCTTACAGTCCAGATAACACTATTCTGGCTGGTCCTTCCTCTGTCCCACCTTGAGTATGTTTACTAGGGTGGAGGGTCTATCTTTGTACACCAATGTGTATGAAAAAAGAATAGTAATAGCTAACATTGACTAAGAGGTTACTATGTGCCACATGCTATTCTAATGCTTTATATGTGCGAACTCATTTGATCTTTACTACAACCCTGTGAGGTGTAAAGATGATAAAGCCAAGGTGCAGAGAAGGGCAACTGACCTCCCTGCCCATGTCACACATCCACTGAATGGCTGAGCCAAGATTCACACTCAGGCAGCCCTCACCAAAAACTATGCCACTGACTCTTGCAAGACACAGATATAATCCCCTTTCTTTCCCTCAGTTTGTTGAAGGGCATTTCATGGATAGAATATCATATAGTCACAAATGTAAGCCTTTGAATAGACTTTACAAAATAATTGGTTGATTTCTCCACTTTCAGATTTGCATGGTACTCTCGATTTTTCAGATGAGATCACTGAAGCCCAGAGACAGAGACTCCTAGGGTGTGGGGTGGCCCCAGTTTACCTGCCTAACATCGAGGCTGTCCGTGTGACACTTTCCTGAGCACTTCAAGAAATGGCTTCCAAATCATGTGTCCCAAGCCTGTGCCAACTCCCTGAATAATGGTGGGGTCAAACTACTCCCTATTTTATTTTACTTGTGTGCATATGTGCATTTTTTAAAAGACTTCACTGTTTTAGAGCAGTTTCAGGTTCACAGCAAAATTGGAAAGAAGGCACAGAGATTTCCCATATATCTCCTGGTCCCACACATGCACAGCCTCTCCCATTATTAACATCCCCAACCAAAGCAGTACATTTATTGCAATTGATGAAGCTACACTGACGCTCATAATTACCCAAGTCTATAGTTTATATTAGGATTCACTCTTGGTGTTATACATTCTATGGGTTTGGACAGATGTCTAATAACATGTATGCACTATTATAGTATCATTTGGAGTATTTTCACTGCTCTAAAACTTTCCTGATCTCTGCCTATTCATCCTGCTCTCTCCATTAACTGCTGGCAACTGCTCATCTTTTTAATACCTCTATAAAAGTAAAAAAAAAGTTTTACCATTTCTAGAACATATATTTGGGATTACACTCTATGTAACCTTTTCAGGTTGGCTTCTTTTACTTACTAATATGCTTTTGAGAGTCCTCCATGTCTTTCATGGCTAGATACTAATTTCATTTTAGCCCTGAATAATATGCCATTGTCTGGATATACCATAGTTTATTTACTCATTTGACTATTGAAAGACATCTTGGTTACTTCCAGTTAGAGAAATTATAAATAAAGCTGCTATAAACATCTGTGTGCAGGTGTTTGTATGGACATAAGTTCTTAACTCCTTTGGGTAAATAGCAAGGGGCATGATTGCTGAATTGTATGGTAGGAGTATGTTTAGTTTTGTAAGAAACCACCAAGCTGTCTTCCACAGTGGCTATACGGTTTTTCATTCCTGTCAGCAATGAATGAGAGTTCCTGTTGCTCTACATCCTTGGCAGCATTTGGCATTGTCAGTGTTCTGGATTTTGGCCATTCTAGTAGGTGTGTGTGGGATCTCTTTGTTGGTTTAATTTGTATTACCCTGATGACATACAATGTTGAATATCTTCTCATATGCTTATTTGCCACCTGTGTATCTTGTTTGGTGAGGTATTTGTTAAGATCTTTGGCTCAGTTTTTAATTGGGTTGTTTGTTTTCTTATTGTTGAGTTTTAAGAGTTTTTTCGTGTTTGGAATAAAAGTCCTTCATCAGGTATTTTTTTTGCGAATATTTTCTCCTAGGCTGTGGCTTGTCTTCTCATTCTCTTGACATGGTCTTTTGCAGAGCAGAAGTTTTTAGTTTTAATAAAGTCTAGCTTATTATTTCTTTTACGGCTTATGCCATTTGTTATGTATCTGAGAAGTCATCACCATACCCAAGGTTACCTACGTGACCTTGGCTTTCTCCTATGTGGGAGTTTTATAATTTTATGTTTTACATTTAGGGCTATGATCCATTTTGAGTTAATTTTTGTGGTAGGTGTAAGGTCTTAATTTATTTTTGCTTGGAAGTGTTTTAAAAATAATTCTACTTCTAGGCAGATAAAATTGAAAAAAAAGTGTTTCCCCACATATATTTGTAGAGTTTCTTTTCCTTAATTTGAATTAAATTCGATGTACAAAATTGATTTCTTGTCTGATAAAACACAAGCCACACAATTATGACAAAATATTATAGCTAAAGGTCTGTCATTTGGATAAAGGATTCCTGGCTGTCACTTGCTTGAGTTGGATTGGTAACAATCAATGAGACCCACTCCGAAAGGGCAAGTAGCAACAGTCCTGACCCCTGTCTTATACATTGTATTTATGGGTCCTCTGACCAAATTCATTTACTGGGGTTGCATATGGGAGCCAAGTGGTCTGATCACATGCTGTTGATATCATCTTGCATTCCTGTACTCACTCTTATGAGAAGTCACTTGTTTCTTCCAAACTGCTCCAGCTGCCAAGAGAGACTGCCATAAGCAGTCCCAAGGCTTTGGGGCATGAAATGGAGGGAAAATATTTTAATTTGTTTTGAAAATTAAACATGTGATAAATCACAAACTAATCAAAACCTCTGTCCGCCCCAACTTGGAGCCACTCTCTATCTGGAGCCTCTTGCTTAGTGCTTCTTCCTTATTAGACCAGTATTTTCAGAGACTTATCTCCAATCTCAGAAAGAAGCTAGAATGCTAAACATGACAAATGCATTCCTAGAAAACCATATATCTAAGAGACTCTGCAATATACAATTCCAAATATATGCATTACTACCTTGTGGAACTTCTTTATTTGAACTCTGGGGCTGACTAGCAGGAGTGTTCACCCTGCTTTTTAAAAAAATATTGCCTTTTGAAAATCTACTCCAAAATAATTGGTTGATTTCTCCACTTTCAGATTTGCATGATACTCTCGATTTTTCAGATGAGATCACTGAAGCCCAGAGACAGAGACTTCTAGGGTGTGGGGTGGCCCCAGTTTACCTGCCTAACCTCAGGGCTGTCCTTGTGACACTTTCCTGAGCACTTCAAGAAATGGCTTCCAAATCATGTGTCCCAGGCCTGAGCCAACTCCTTGAATAATGGTGGGGTCAAACTAGTTATTCCTTATTGTTTATTTATTTTAGTTGAGATGTGGCTGCCTAAAATAGACCACACTTTTCAGGCTCCCTTGAAACTCCATATGGCTACAAGGTACCATGAGATTTAGCATCCTGAAGGTCATGAGGACCTTAACAATAGTAGTTTCGGTGGAATGGTGGAGGGGAAAGCTGGATTTGCAGAAGATCCATAGAAAGTGAGAGATGAACAATTAGAACAGGAAGTAGAGACAAGTCTTTTCAGGAGATTTTGGAAAATAACTTATTAAGATGAAATTTATGTAAGATACAATTAACCATTTTAGAGTGAACAATTCAGTGGCACTTGGTACATTTACAATGTTGTGTAGACGTCTCCAGTTAGTCCCCAAACATTTCAGTCACTCCAGAATAAAACCTCATATACCATTAAGCCATTTTCCCCCAATCCCCACTCCCCTGGCCCCTTGGCAACCACCAATCTACTTCCGTCTCTATGGATTTAACTATTCTGGATATTTCATCTACATGGAATTGAGGAATATGTTTGTTTCTCTTAAAGGGAACAGAGCAATGAGGTCGTAGTGGAGAGGAATGTGGGGCACCACAACTAAAACTCAAGTCCTGTGCTCTTTTCATTTGAAGGTGAAATCTCTGCACTTCCCAGAGCAGGAACTGCTTAAATAGGATACTGGGGTGACTTCTAATTTAAGTACTTCCTGCTCTTCCCTAGTTGTACTTCTGAGGTGGCAGACAGGGATGGACATGGGGGAAGAAATCTCTACTCTTTCTGGTTTCCAGAAGCCTTCATCTAGGTGGTTATTGAAATTAAATTTGCAATGCTTTTGAAGACTCTTGTTCTGTCTTTCATAGCCCAAAAATGGATGGAAACAGACCAGTGTAGAGATGAAAGCTGTTAGGCCTAGCTTACTCTTCTTGTCACAGTGACACAGTAAGGGAGCACTTGGGGAGACTCAGGGGTGACGTTGGGCATTCTCAGCTGGAGGAACTGAGATCTTTGAAGGCCATACTGGGATTTGGTTCTTGGCTGGAAAGCAATGCTCACATATTAATTATAGCCACTATATAGCAGGCACTTATTTTTGCTAGTACTACGGCTGAGTGCTCTCTATGCTAATTGTCATATAGCTTCATAATCCCTTTGTGAGATAGGTGCTATTAATACTTGCATTCTCATTTTTACAGACGAGGAAACTGAGGCTCCCAGCAGGAGTAACTGGCTCAAGATAATACAGCTGGAATAGATGGAGGCACATGTCACTTTGATTTGAAAGCCTGGCCTGAGGCTTGAATGTGCAAAATTGCTTAAATTTTAGCTTAACTTTAAAAGCATCTGTGGAATGATGGAGGGACCATGACCACAGGAGAGCCTGGCAAGAGAACCCTGCAAATGTCCCTTGAGGGAGTCACTCATATTTTGTACTCTCCTATTCAAATCAACCTCCGTGACTCAATGTTTCCTTGCATTTTGTGCATTTTGCTTTGCAGTTAGAATTGGCTGAATGTTACCCGTGACACTGAGCCAGTGCCTTTTTATTTTCTCACATTTGCATTCAGCCATTTGAGGGCTGCATTTTGTCCCCATTTGCTCCCAAGATCTGGTTTGTCTGCCATGGCCCATCCATTGCTGTTGACTTACTATTTCCTCACTTGACATTTCAGCAGCTTCGCTTCTCACTTTCTACCTTCAGCATGAATGTTCAAGGGAAGTTTTTCACACCCCCATTCACACTTGTTCTCTCTCCCCCTGCTTCTTAAAGCTTGTGAGCCCAGCTCAGATGTCAGTTTTAGGCCCAGAGAGCCTTCTCCTGCATGGGCTCCTCAGCCTGAGGCTGTGCCATGCAGATTGTGGTGCACCTGACCACATGTGCCTCTCTGAAGGCTATTCCAAAGGAGGATGAGTGTGTGGTTGCAAAATGTACCTTTTATGGGCATCAGAGACAAACTCAGGGATTTCAAGCAGTGTTCAGTTTACGGTACTGGTGGTGAAGGAGGTTTTGTCCTATTTTGGCAAATTTGGAGACAGGGACAAAACAGATGGGAGACTCTTAACCACAAATAAATGTCTTACAAAAAAACGGGAGAAGAACTCTCAGAAGTGATTGAAAAACCTGTGTCTGTATGTATAAGGCACTGTGGATATATAAGGTATCATCATGGTAGGGGGCTAGGAGAAAGGTATAGGGGAAGACTCTTGTACTATTTCTGCAACTTCTTGTGAGCCAACTACTTCAATATAGAAAGTTATAGTAGTCATAGTAATTTAAAATATTTAAAAAACCTGTGTCTACTTTTGTACCTGTATCCATATGTATATCTCAAGAAATTTTACTGCAGATTTACAATTGGAAATTGAGAAGAGCCAGCTTTGTTATGCCTCTGCCCTGTGGCTTTGAATTTCTCACATGCCACAGTCCCTCTTTTAAAAATATGTGTTATAACAGCTTTTTGAGACAGAATTCACATATCATATAATTCACCCAGTTAAAGTGTACAGAGTTGGTCAACCATCAGTCTGACGTCTCACACCCACTAGCAGTCACTCCTTATTCCTCTCATACACCTCCCTCAAGTCCTAGGTGACTATGAATCTGCCTTCTGTCAATATGGATTTGCCTATTCTAGAAATTTGATGTAAGTGGATCATACAACACGCGGTCTTTAGTGACTGGCTTGTTCACTTAGCAAACTTTCTTCACAGTTAGTCCGCGTTGTAGCATGGATCAGCACTTCAGTCCTCTTTATTGCTGAATTATATTTCGTTATATAAATATATAGAAATTTTGGCCGAGCGCGGTGGCTCACACCTGTAATCTCAGCACTTTGGGAGGCTGAGGCAGGTGGATCAGGAGGTCAGGAGATAGAGACCATCCTGGCTAATGCGGTGAAATCCTGTCTCTTCTAAAAATACAAAAAATTAACCGGGTGTGGTGGCGGGCGCCTGTAGTCCCAGCTACTCGGGAGGTGGAGGCAGGATAATCGCTTGAATTTGGGAGGTGGAGGTTGCAGTGAGCTGAGGTCACGCCACTGCACTCCAGCCTGGGCAACAGAGTGAGACTCCATCTCAAAAGTAAATAAATAAATAACATTTATTTAGCCATTCATGAGCTGATAGACATTTGGGTTGTTTCCACTTTGTGACTAATGTGAATAATGCTTCTATGAACACTCATGAGCAAGTTTTGTGTGTTCATATGTTTCCAACTCTCTTGGGTACATATCTGGATCATATGGTAACTCTATGTTTAACATTTCAAGGAAGTGTAAAACTGTTTACAAAAGCAGCTGCACCATTTGGCATTTCTACCAGTAGGGTTTGAGGGCACTAGTTTTTCCACATCCTCGACAATACTTGTTATTTTCTCTCCTTTTGATTATAGCTCTCCTTGTGGGTATAAAGTAGTATCTCACTATGGTTCTAATTTGCATTTCCCTGATAATTAATGACACTGAACATCTTTTCATGTGTTTATTGGCCATTTGCACATGTTCTTTGGAGAAATTTAGAACCTTTGTCCATTTTTAACTTGGATAATTTATCTTTTTATCTTTGAGTTGTAAGAGTTCTTTATATATTCTAGATACAAATCACTTATCAGATATATAATTTGCAAATATTTTCTCCAATTTTGTAGATTGTCTTTTCACTCTCGATGGCATCATTTGTAGACACATCTCCTCTTGAAGTCTCAAAATCTTTATGAATATATAGTCATGCACTGCAAAATGATGTTTCAGTTGATGACAGACTGCATAGATGACAGTGGTCTCATAAGTTTATGGTATCATATATTTTACTGTACCTTTTCTATGTTTAGATATGTTTAGATACACAAACACTCACCATTGTGTTACAATTACCTACAGTATTCAGCAGTGACACTCTACAGGTTTGCAGCCTAGGAGCAACAGGCTATACCGTAGTGCCTAGAGTGTGTAGCAGGCTAATCCACCTAGGTTTGGGTAAGTACATTCTATGTGGTTCACACAATGACAAAAATCGCCTCTGGATGCATTTGTCAGAATGTGGTCTCAACCTTACATGATGCATGACCACGTATCACGATACACTGAATAAAAGTCAACCCCACAATTTTTTTAAGGTACTATGGGTAGAAGCTAAAACATTGAAGTTAAAAGTTGCAGGGCGGGCGTGGTGGCTCACGCCTGTAATCCCAGCTCTTTGGGAGGCTGAGGCGGGCAGATCACGAGGTCAGGAGATTAAGATCATCCTGGTTAACACGGTGAAACCCCATTTCTACTAAAAATACAAAAAAATCAGCCAGGCATGGTGGCAGGTGCCTGTAGTCCTAGCTACTCGGGAGGCTGAGGCAGGAGAACGACATGAACCTGGGAGGCAGATGTTGCAGTGAGCCGAGATCGTGCTCCAGCCTGGGTGACAGAGCGAGACTCTGTCTCAAAAAAAAAAAAAAAAAAAAAAAAAAATTGCCAGAAGTTGTCTGTCTTGCTAAAAGTGAGATTCAGTACTTCTTGGGGACACCCTTGCTCTTGCAGAATCAACTGAATAGGCCCTTTAGCTGCACAAATATAAGCCAAGTCCCAACTTATTGCACTGATCACAGTTTTCTTCATGATGAGGCTTTAAACAGAGAAGGTGCGTTCTTTTGGTTAGTGTAAACTCCTGGGAATGTTTTAGTCAAAGCAACAATTTTGCAGATTTGCTTTTGTTTATTTAGTGGTGGAATGGGTGGGGAAAAAGTGTTTCTTGGCGGTCTGTGCACCGTGCCTGCCCTGTGGCTCATTCTGACAGAGATGGATGGTGTTTGTGTGTTTATCTTACAGTTATGTAGGAGAGATGAGCACAGAGAAAAGAAGTCATAGGGACTGCTTTCCAAAGGAGCCTTCTGCAATTCTGGGCTTACCCAGTGTGACTTTGGGGCCCAGGTTGCAAAGTGTAGCACTGAATCAAACAGAGAGTGATTCTCCCCTCTGTGCAGACTGAAAGTGGTGTGTTGAGGGTGCTGGGGTAGCACCCTTGGAATAGATATAGATGTTTCTGCAAAGGCATCATTGGTATTCGATACAATGAGGCTCTTCGCACAGCTTTAAGATTAGCAGCCCAAGAGGAGATAGAGCAGGAGAGGATGGGAAAGAGCAGACAAGAAGCACATGGTGTCTGAATCACAAAGTTGTGATGCATCCAGGAACAACTGAGGTTCATCTGGACAGGGGAAGTTTGAAGTTTAACCATCAAGCTGAGACATTGTAATGTGGGGTCCTGTAACTGCAGTAGTACCCACAGGTTGCCTTTATAATGAAGTGGGGCTGGATCAGAAGTCACACGCTGGCAGCCTGGTGGCCAAATGTGATTGTGGACATATTTGATTTGATCAACACAACTTTCAATTAGATTTGAATTTAAATATCTATGGTGCACATGTGTTCCTTCTTTAGTTTACCACAGACCCTACCACTCCCTATTATCTCATACCATCCTCATTCGCACATTCATGCTACCCACCAGTCCTCTGTGGCTATCTAAGTTACTGATTCCTTGATTAGTCTCTAAAATGTCCTTTCTTTTTTGACATACTGTGGTTCAGCCTGGCTTTGGTAAGAGGGTTTTGAATATCCCAGCCCAGTCTGTGGACCTACAGACTCGACCAGCAGTCCCCAATATGGGGGTGGGATACCCATTGTGGTCAATCATCAACTGTGATTCTGGGAAGTGATTGCTATTTTACCATCTTTTAATGCCATTTTGAAATGAACTGATGAGCCAAGAGGGAGAAACTGTCTGGAGGAAGCCAAACTTCACACGCTTTATGAGACATGAATACCAAGCAAGCATTGCCTGACTCCGTAACATCCAAATCTGCTCCTAGGATGGGTTCTAGAACCAGTTCTTAATTTTTGCCATACACTTGAATAAATCTATGTCAGTGTGTTTTTCCTTCATGAGGTTTTAGTCACTAACCATTAAATGTATCTTTGGTGATTGATTGTATTTTAAATATCAGTGAGCAGGTGGCAATGTCATCTTTTGGGTCAAGGATGTTTTCCAAATCTCTTGGAATTTCACCACACAGAAACTGTCTATTCTGTTGGATATAGTTTGGATGTTTGTCCCCTCCAAACCTCATGTTGCAATGTGATCCCAGTGTTAGAGGCAGGGCCTGGTGGGCAGTGTTCGGGTCATGGGTGTGGACCCCTCATGAATGGCTTGGTGTCATCCTTGTGGTAATGAGGGATTCTCACTCTGTGAGTTCATGTGAGAGCTGGTTGTTTAAAGGGAGCTGGCACCTCATCCTCTCTCTTGGTCCCCTTCTCACCGTGTGACACACTTACTCCCACTTCACCTTCTGCCTTGAGGAAAAGCTTCCTGAGTCCCTCACCAGAAGCCAAGCAGATGCTGATGCCATGTTTGTTTAGCCTACAGAACTGCAAGCCAAATAAACCTCTTTTCTTTATAAAGTGCCCAATCTCAGGTATTCCTTTATAGCAACACAAAACAGATTAACACGCTGCTTATCAGAAGGCCAATCCTGAGAGTTAAGGGAACTCATTTAGTAAGAAAATGACTTCTTTCTCTAGACATGTTAGTTCTATTCTTCTAGTGACAATATTATCAAATTACAGGTGAGTAATGCCTTATATATTTTAAAATCAACTCATGGGATTATCTCACAGGATCCTGACTTCTAGGAGATGACAGGGCAGACAGGATTGTTCTGACTTTATGCAGAAGGGAGTTGAAACACAGAGAAATTAAGAGCCTGCTCAAAGACATACAAGTAGATAAGTGTTTGAAACATAAAACTCCATGAGTTCTGTTACATAGTACATTCAAATACTTTTTTATGAAGAAAATAGCATGTACTCTAGATGCTTCTTTGTAAACAATATTTACACAAGACTCCTAATTCCTCATTGTGTGCTTTTTCTCCCTTCCTCTTTCTTCTCCTGATCTGGAAGCCCGCAGACTAGAGCAACAATTGTGATCAAGACAAAGCTGACTGAAGATACCCAAGCTCAGGTCAGTGGGCAGTTTTATGATAAATTACTGAAAGGATGTTCTTAGAGAAAAGGTGAAGTGTGGCGGTGTTGAGAACCACTGGCATGTAAAAAGCATAACCAAATCAGTGTAGCATAGAAAGAAAAGACAGTCTACCATGAACTTGATCTAATAGAATCAAATCAAATAATGCCCATGGTCACACAAGCAGGATATAAGAACAGCAATCTCTGATCAAGACATTCCTGTGCAGATAAAACCTGCCCAAGGGGCTGACCATGGTTTGCATTAGCAAGGCTACACTCCCCGGGAAAGAAGTGATTTCAGGAAGTGCATCAGCTAAAAGCGTGTGAAGTTCAGAGCCAAGAGTAAGAAAACAATTAGAAACAGACATCTTCTGCTTTACCACAGCTTGACGAGAGAAAAGTGGAGATGGTTTATATAAGCAACAGGGATCCTCAAAAGAAAGAAATCTAGCTTATGAGAAAATGTTTAGGGAAAATTCAATTTTCCTAGGAAAAAGAGACTGTAGTATTTGAATGAGTCCTGTGGGTAGGCACCTTGGAAGAATCACAGCACTCTTAACAGTCTGCGCAATTACACTGGGGTTTGTCCCTCCTGCAAATGTCTACTTGAGGGAATGCGCATGAGGCAGTAGTTTGTAGACTTGAGCTTGTGTTACTGTTGTGAAACCCAGTCACTAACTCTAAATAAGGCCCTGAGAAACATTGAGAACTTGATTCTGTGGAAATACTAGCTGTTTACAGTCATGAGAGAATTGAATTCTAAGAGATTGTGCAATAAATAAACTGTCCATTACTGACAGTCACTAAGAACTATAATTAAGAGAAAAAGCTCTCATTCAGAAGAAACAAATGGCTGGACAAATAAACAGGATTCTCTTTAGTAAATTTTCTGATTTATTTTCTTAATGGCAGCTCATCGATTGAGAACCACTGTGTTAGGCCATATATATCTAAAGGGTATTGTCAAGAGGTTTCTTTTTCTGGGCAGATGTCCCCATTTTTGGTCACTCGTTTTTGCCTAGGTTTTCTCCTGTACTCTTTAGTGGATTTTTTGGCATAATGGGAGAACTGGCAGGGTAAGCCTGCCAGAGGTCTGTTTACATGAGAAGAGAACTCATTCTAACGAAGGGAGGGCTGAGAAGCAAGGGCTTAACTCAAGAACATTCTGGGTGAGTACAGGAGGGGAAGAGTGATGCTAAATGCAGCCCAGGGGTTTATCACTCAGCTGTCCAATGATTCAGCAACTCTGGATTCATATCTGAGTCCTGGGTTCAGGTAGCTCTGGTAAAAAACAGAGAAAAACCAATGAAAGATTGGTTTGCTAAAATCTCCATGGGCTACCGAGAGCTGAAGATGTCAGCAGAATTGGTGCCAGTGGAAATAGGAGAGAGTGCCCTTGTCGCTGACAGCAGTGTCTCTGTAGTGGTGTGCGTGTGGTGTGGCATGGAGACTGACAGCAGATGCAGCGGGGACATTGATGGAATCAGCTCTTTCTGCTGGCATCAGCAGTGTCTTCCATGGTCAAGGACAGAGAATGAGGAATCCAGATGAGCCTTGCTCAGTTGGCAGCCTTAGCAGAGGCACTGGCAGGGCTGGCGGGAACCATAGCACAGCTGCTCCTTTGTCATCTGCAGCAACGGAAGTCATTATTACGGTGATCCAGGGCAGAAGAGAAAAGTTGGGGGGACGTGGGGACAGGCATGTGCCAGCCAAAGCATGAGCTTATGCCTTCCCAGAATTATTTGGGAAGAATTTCAAGGGCCTGAGCTTTCTTGAAGACTGTGAGTGAGTAGATTCTAAGAAATTCTGTTTTGTGGCTGCATTCCCATTTTAGCCACAGGGAGGTATGTGCTGGGGGACCACAGATGATACAATGAAAAGGAGAGCCTGTGTTCTCTGAGTTACAAGCCTAATTTTAGGGGTAGGATGGACCAATCGGTTCTGCAAAGGGAAGAGATGAGTGGATTTCTTAGGTTCAGGTGGTGAGCAATTTCTCCCTTCTGCTGACTGTAGGAAGGAAACAAGAGAAAAGAAGTCTGGTATAATCATTACACCAAAAAGATACATGAATTCAAATGTTTACTACAATAGCCGAGATATGAAATCAACCTAAGTGCCCATCAATGGATGATTAGATAAAGAAAATGTGGTGTATATATACAGTGAAATAATCTTAAGCCATAAATAAGAAATGAAATCCTGTCTTTGCAGCAACATGGATGAAGCTGGAGGCCACTATTTTAAGTGAAACAACTCAGAAACAGAAAAATACCACATCTTATTACTTATGAGTGAGAGTTAAATAACATATACACATGAACATAGATACACAATAATAAACAAAGGAGACTCAGAAAAGTGGGGGCGTGCGGGGGCATGATAAGACATTACTTAAAGGGTGTATTAGTTATTCGGATGATGGATACACCAAAAGCCTGGACTTCACCACTATGTAGTCTATTCATGTAGCAAAATTACACTTGTAACCCTTACATTTATACAAATAAAAAATTTTTTAAAAGAAGTCTGTAAGATATGGAATATGCAGTAATTTCAAAGCTGGGTAAGAAAAAAAAAGGAAGGATTTGGAGTTGGGAATGGAAATAGAAATCCAAGTCACCTAAGAGCCCATTAGCTTTAGGTTCATGGAGTCAGCAAAAGGGACATGAGAAGGAGGAAGTCTGATGGGGAAGGGCAGTAAATTAGAGAGAAGACAGTCATGAAGAGAGGAAAGTCAGGCAAAGGACCTGAAGAAGGAAGTTAGGTGAAGGACTGGAAGAAGGTCTGGAGAGGAAGTAGAATGCCACAGGTAACATACTAGGCACAAGAACACATGACCTTTGTAAATTTGAATCAAGTGTGAAGAGCTCCTCAACCTGGCATACAAACTAACTGCAATTACCCAAATAAGAAGTGATTGGCCAGGCGTGGTGGCTCAAGCCTGTAATTCCAGCACTTTCAGAGGCCAAGGTGCTAGATCACTTGAGCCAGGAGTTTGAGACCAGCCTGGCCAACATGGTAAAACCCTGTTTCTCCAAAAAAATTAAATAAATAAATAAATAAATAAATAAATAAATAAATAAAATAATAAAATAAATAAATAAAAACTTTTCTGTTTCTGAGTTGTTTCACTTAAAATAGTGGCCTCCAGTTTCATCCATGTTGCTGCAAAGACAGGATTTCATTTCTTATTTATGGCTTAAGATTATTTCACATGGTGGCATATGCCTGTAATCCCAGCTACTTGGGAGGCTGAGGCACAAGAATCACTGAAACCCAGGAGGCAGAGGTTGCAGTGAACCAAGATCACAGATCACACCACTGCACTCCAGCTTGGGTGACAGAGTGAGACTGTGTCTCAAAAAATACAAATAATACATAAAAGAAATGGTTGAGGCTTAAATGGGAACATAACAGAATATGGGAGGAGGAAGAGTTGAATTTGGGGAATAGGGGAAGAAGTGGCTATTGGCTTTAATGAGAACTAGGAGTCAGGAGACCTGTGTATAGTCATTGCAGGAGCTCGTTGAGGGCAGAGTTCCCATCTCAGTGATCTTTCTCATCTTAGGACTTAGCACAGAGCACATAGTAGGTGCTAAATAAATATTGTTCAACTGAAAGCTTTTTATAAGGTTATATGCTTGAAATAGTATCGCCAAAGGGTGTTTGCATGTTACTTGTTTATTCTTCCTCTTTCTTTCTCTCTCTCTCTCTCTCTCTCTCTCTCTCTCTCTCTTTCTTTCTTTTCTTGCCAGACTCTCGCTCTGTTGCCAGGCTAGAGTGCAGTGGCATGATCTCAGCTCACTGCAACCTCCGCCTCCGGGGTTCAAGCAATTCCCCTGCCTCAGCCTCCCGAGTAGTTGGGACTACAGGTGTGTGCCACCACGCCTGGCTAATTTTTTTGTTTGTTTGTATTTTAGCAGAGACAGGGTTTCACCACATTGGCCAGGATGTTCTCGATCTCCTGACCTCGTGATCCACCTGCCTGGGTCTCCCAAAGAGCTGGGATTACAGGCATGAGCCACCACACCCAGCCGTTTCCTCCTTTTTCTAAATACATTTTTTAAAAACTTATTTTTTAGTTCCAAGGTGTATGTTTCTTATTGTGTCATGAACAGATAAACATTTTGATTCTTCATACTTCTCTAGTTTTTAAAAAATACATGCTGAGGCACTTCAGCTTCCTGGTTAAATAGGCATTCCAAAATATCTGGACCTCATTGCAGAGACTGCGCTATTGGCCGATTAGCTTCCTTTTTGATATATTGTTTAGAGTTGGGATTGGCGCGTCAATGGAATCGGCTGATAGGGCAGAAGAAATGAGTTTTGTTAATAACCTAAGATCCTTATCAATGGCCCTTCTGATCGTGGTATTGACTTCAAACTTAACCCACTTCATTACTATAGATGGAAAGCTGAGCTGGGTTAAGCACAATGAGAGACTTTTATAGATAGGATCACAACAAATGTTATTTTCCTGAGTTCTGCATGTCCTGACCTGGGGCCTGCATGGGCAAATGCATAAGGAGAGCTTTTGGAAAACTGTCTATACCTAAAATAACTGGATGGGATAGTGGGCATTGTGAAGAGAGTAGCGCTATCATGAGGAAATCTCTGGGGTGGAACTTGAGTTCTAGTTCCAACAATGCCAGTTGACCTTGAGAAAGTCACCTAACTTCCCTAGGTATCAGTTTCCTCCTCTGTCAGTGCAGTTGAAATAGATGAATCCTGAGATTCTGTTCCACTCTAAGCAGCTATTATATTTCTTGTTGCTCTCCAAATTTAGAAGACATAGTGCATTTTTATTGTTGGCTACTTACTGTTGCATTTAGCTTTATTCTAAAATGTGGGTTGACTCTAGTGAGTACTCTCAGTCAGAGGTTAGGAAGCATCAGGAAGGGGCTAGAGATGAAGAGAGAGGCTCTCTATTAAGAAGAACCCTTTCCGCAATCAATATTCTGTGTAGTATGGGAACGGGAAAAAAGATAAATGCTTTCACATGTATTTTTTTACTTATCTACATATTAAAGGATTTTAGCTAATTTAATAAAAAAGCATACATGCATATATTTTTGTTTTATTTTATTTTTAATGGAAAATAATGCTCTTTATGGGGTATAAGGCGATGTTTTGATATATGTATACATTGTGGAATGATCAAATCAGGTGAATTCGCAGATCTATCCAATAATTTATTATTTATTTGTGGTGAGAACGTTTAACATCCTCTCTTTTAGCTATTTTGAAATATACAATATATTATTATTAACTATATAGTCACCTTGCTGTGCAACAGATCACAGAACTTATTCTTCTTGTCCTACTGAAACTTTGTAACCATTGACCAACATCTCTTCTTTCCTGGTCCTCTCCCCTCCCCCAGTGTCTGGTAACCACCAGTCTACTCTCCACTTCTGTGAGTTCAACTTTTTAAGATTCCACGTATAAGTGAGATCATATAGTATTTGTCTATGTCTGGCTCATTTCACTTAACATAATGACCTCTAGGTTCATCTGTGTTATGGCAGATGACAGAATTTTCTGATTTTTAAAGGCTGAATAGTATTGCGTTGTGTATATGTAACCCATTTTAAAAACCCATTTGCTTGTTGATAGACAGGTTGTTTCCAACAGAAGCGAATAATGCTGCAATTAACATGGGCATACAGACATCTCTTCTATTTCAATTTGGGGTGGGGTATACATCCAGTAGTGGCCTTGCTTTATCATATATAATAATTCAATTTTTAGTTTTCTGAGAAAGCGCCATACTGTTTTCCAAAATGGCTGTACTAATTACTAATACCACTGACAGTATACACATACAGGTTTATATGTGTGTTCATATATACATATATATGAGATACATATATATTCCACATATATATGAGATATATATGCCATATATATATATATTTACTAGGTGGATTATATTTAGATAAAAGAAAGAATCATTTATTCATTAAAAAATATATCCTGAGCATCAACCACATAGCAGATGCTGTGCCAGGTCTTGGGTTATAAAGTTCAAAGAGTTTCTAAAATACAAAAGAGAAAAAGTCTTCATTCTATATTTATAGTATAATAATTATACTGCAGTTGTTACTAGTTGCTAATAACCCTTATAAATAGAAGAATTAAAAAAAAAAGATGACTTTGATTTGGTTAGTGAGTTATCCTGCAAGTCTTCTGCTGAATATAAAGAAGAGAGAATGAGAAGGAGGCTTGAAGAGGGTAGAGAAAGTTGTAAACAGCCATTTATAGAAGAGGAGAGAAAACAGAGGATGTGAAACAATTTAATGAAAAGAATTAATCATACATGTTTATATGTATGTGTGTATATGCGATACATACATTCCGTGTGTGTGTGTGTTATAAAGAGTGATTATGAGGTGGTGTTGAGGACAGCAATTAATTTAGAGGACTATGAATTTAGAGCAGGATTTTTATTTAATCATATTAGAAGTGGAGAAGTTAAATGGTAAGACAGGTAGAAGAGAATTAATTAGGACTGGTTGCAAGTAAAAGAAAAGCCAACCCAATTTAGCTTAAATAGGGGATACATTAGCTAAAGAACTGAAACATCCAAGAGTCCAGATGTCTAAATAAAATTTGGTACAGGTGTTCAAATGATGTCATTAGGACTGATTTTGCTCATCTGCCTTTTCTGGATTAGTTCCATTCTGAAACAGGCAGTAATAAGACGCCTTACTCTTCCTGGTCACTCAAGCAAAAGTCCTGGCATTTGCTCTGACTGGGCCTGATGGCTTGAGTTATTCCTGTACCTATCTCTGTGGCAACATATTGATAGTCTTGAGCCCCATCACATGTTCTACCTGTGGCATCATGGACTAGGTGGTAGAAAGAGTGGCTCCAAGGAGAATTTGAAGAACTGTCATTACGGGAAAGGTAAATAGGCACTACGCAGCAAAAACCACAGAGCCTTTCTCCGAGATTTTTCAATGTGACGATGCTTTAAGGAAAGACCCAGGGGTTAGGGTTTCCAAGAAATGGATAATTCGATGATTAATGTGGGGGGTTATGGGTCTGTCTCGGATGGGAAACAAAGCGAGAGAAGGTGAGGTGACATTGAGACGTGAAGCCAGCTGACCTTCTGGGTCGGGAGGGGACTTTGAGAACTTTTCTGTCTAGCTAAAGGATTATAAATGCACCAATCAGTGCTCTGTGTCTAGCTAAAGGATTGTAAATGCACCAATCAGCGCTCTGTGTCTAGTTAATCTGGTGGAGACTTGGTGAACTTTTCTGTCTAGCTAAAGGATTGTAAATGTACCAATCAGCACTCTGTCTAGCTAAAGGTTTGTAAATGCACTAATCAGCACTCTGTCAAAACGGACCAATCAACACTCTGTAAAACGGACCAATCAGCAGTCTGTAAAATGGACCAATCAGCAGGATGTGGGTGGGGCCAAATAAGGGAATAAAAGCAGGCCACCGGAACCAGCCCCGGCAACTGGGTCGCATCCCCTTTGTGGAAGGTTTGTGCTTTTGCTCTTTACATTAAATCTTGCTGCTGCTGCTCACTCTTTGGGTCTACACTACCTTTATGAGCCGAAACACTCACCAGCTAAGGACTGCAGCTTCACTCCTGAAGCCAGCCACCTTTGGCTTCCAACCCACCCTGGAGGAACGAACAACTCCAGACGCCACTTTCCACTTTCCGCCACCTTTAAGAGCTGTAACACTTACTGCGCGAAGGTCTGCAGCTTCACTCTTGAAGTCAGCGAGACCACGAACCCCCGTGAGGAATGAACAACTCTGGATGCACCACCTTTAAGAACTGTAACACTCACTGCAAAGGTCTGCACCTTCACTCCTGGAGTCAGCCAGACCACGAACATCTGAAGGAAAAAACTCCGAACACACCATCTTTAAGAACTGTAACACTCACCGCGAGGGTCCACGGCTTCATTCTCAAAGTTAGCGAGACCAAGAACCCACTGGAAGGTACCAGTTCCGGACACAATGTTAAGATGGGAGGTCCCTGTGATGCTGAAGAATGCTCATATTGGAATTAAGAGAGTAAGGATGGTGTGACTATTGGAGGTAAAATTATAAAGGAGAGGCAGTTTTTCAAGAATGTGATTGTGGGAGTAGTCTAACCCGTGATGGTTCTAGAAATCAGTGCCTGAAACAAGGGCTTGTGTTTAGATGGTTTATTTGGGGATGTGATCCTAGGGAATTGGAGTGAGAGGCTGGGGAGAGTTAACAGGAGAGGTGGGAAATCAATGCAAGAGTATTTTAGTAAACTAGTTATTACCGTGGTGCTTGAACCTTCTGGGATCTTCTAAGGAGCGTGTACCCTGTGTCTCAAAATAGGTCCAGCTGAAGAACAAAAGAGAGAAGAATTAATCCAAAAGGTACAACTCCTATTTGTCAAGTGGTTGCCTCTTGGAGTGTTAACTCCTCTTCATTTCTGGATTGTGCATGAATGGAGCCAGTAGTATTTCCTGAGGTATCCTTCAAAGAAGCCTGTGGTGCTTATTTGAGGGAAGGCATTGTCAATGAAAAGTGGGTTAAAGCCTATCTGGAACTGATTATTATACCTGTGCCTAGAATCAAAGGTAAGAACAAGAGCAGGTTAAGACCATGGACAAAAGGCAATCGAGAATAGTCTACACCCTTACACTGTTCACCATACAGATTTCTTAGCCTTCCACTAAGCCCAATTCATTGGTGGCCAGTTCACAATCTCTACAAATAATTTAATGTAGGTGAATCAGTGGAACCAGCTTAATTCCAACAAGTGCTAAGGCTGTATTACAGGGTCTCCTCCAATGTCAATCTTCCCCCTCAGCCAGTGGTTCAGCTGGGGGAGTTTGCTTGCCAGATGGGACAACCCAGACCTCCATCTCCAAGATGTCTGAGTCCTTAGGTTGCTTTGGCACTTTGGGGCTTTGGATGCTGTAATTGTCTGTTTATTACTATTGCTGGGTATGGAATACTGGGCACGGATTCACCATAAAGAGTCTCTTGAGTTCTCTGCCTCCGTTGTGTTGTAGAATCCTAGCTTCTCAAGGTAACCAGAGTTGACGACCTTCACCTCAATATTCTTTACTTTGCATATTGATCCACCAGTATGAGGAGCCCAAAGAGAACAGGTGGGGGTCATAACTTGGGATCTTTAAACATCTGTTAGTGGAAAGGTCCCTTCCCATCTCACCCCCTGACCCCATCAACCAGGACATCTAGTCTAGCAGAATCCAAGTGTGTGGATATAGGAAGCAATCCCCTAAGGGGGTCTATGGCAGCGATTATAGAAAGGGTTAATCTTACATTCGTCTCTTGGTTTTGTCGCATGTGCATTCCAGCTGTTGGGTACTCAGCACCATACACAAACTATTATGCATATACGTACATCATCTTGGAGAAGAGCACTCAAACACTGCCAGTAACCATCCTAGAGCCAATGTCTTAGCTAAGCCTATAATAGGCTATTTCACTATTCTAGGCTAGCTGTGGACTAGTTGTGAACTAGTTGCATTCCTAGTTTCAGGTATTTCTTTATAGCAATGCAAGAATGGCGTAACACAGGATCCGTATTTCTATGTCACCTACCTCTGTTCACTTCATACCTATGTCCTTACAGGGGGTTCTCTATGACCATCTCCTCAAAAATATTGGGGCTTATTATGTAGGTGCTAGCCCAAAGTGAACTGCTACTACAGTTTAGCTGGACTCAGAGGTGACCCACATAGGTAGTACCAGAGGAAAATCCTGTCAAGGGGCATAGTTGCAAGCAGTGAATTTGATCGTTTACTTTGTGTTGAGGGTTAAGTGATCTGAGGTTGGGATGAACACAGAAAACGACTTTTTTTGGGTGATTAGAGTCTGGAAGAAGCAAGATTAAAATATAAAAGACGTGGAATTCTGGGGGTGAGACATGGATGAGCAATGGGAGGGAGAACAAAGCAGGCATGTCTGTGTTGCCTCACATTAATGCCCACCAGAGAAGAGGCACTCAACAACAAGGCAAAGAGGGCAACGTGTCATGCGGATATCAGGCAGGCTCTCTCCTCAGCCACCCCAGTGCTTGAAAAATGAGCCATTTATGGATGGAGGCTATGCCCAACAGCATAGACTCCCTCTTACCAAGGCTGGTCTAGCCACTGCCACAGCTGAGTGCCCAAACTGTCAGCAGGAGAGACTCTACTAAACTCTTCACGTGGCATCATCACATGAGGAAACCAGTCAGCCACTGGGAGCAGGTTGATTACATCATAGCCCTTTTACCCTACAAAGGGGTAGTAATTACTCCTTATGGAACTGATAACACCTACTCTGGATATGGGTTCACACTGCCTGCCCTCCATAGCTCTCCCAGCACTACACCTAAGGACTTGCAGGATGCCTAACTTACCAGCATGGGATCTTGCATAACATTGGTTCAGACCAATGGACCTAATTTTTGGCAAAGAGTGTATAACAATGGGTGTGTGATCATGGGATACTGTTTTTTTTTTTTTTTTTTTTTTTTTTTGAGACAGAGTCTCGCTCTGCCGCCCAGGCTAGAGTGCAGTGGCGTGATCTTGGCTCACTGCAAGCTCCGCCTCCCGGGTTCACGCCATTCTCCTGCCTCAGCCTCTCGAGTAGCTGGGACTACAGGCGCCCGCCACCTCGCCCGGCTAGTTTTTTTGTATTTTTTAGTAGAGACGGGGTTTCACCGTGTCAGCCAGGATGGTCTCGATCTCCTGACCTCGTGATCCGCCTGTCTCGGCCTCCCAAAGTGCTGGGATTACAGGCTTGAGCCACCGCGCCCGGCCCATGGGATACTGTTTTACCATGAACCACATCACCATCAAAACAGAATGGTATGAGCATAAGGACAGATATATAAACCAATGGAACAGATGTGTGAGCCCAGAAATAAAATCATCAATATTCAGTAAATGGATTTTCAGCATGGATTTCAAGAATACACAACGAGGAAAGAACAGTCCCTTCAACAAATGATCTGAGGGACACTGTATATATACATGCAAAAGAATAAAACTGTAGCCTTATCTTACACTATACACAAATGTCAACTCAAAATCGATTGAAGACTTAAAGGTAAGACTTGAAACTGGATTGGTGATTACCAGGGGTAATTTATGTAGAAAAGAGGTTTAATTAGCTCATGACTCTGCAGGCTATACAGGAAACATGGCACCGGCATCTGCTCAGTTTATGGGGTGGCTTCAGGGAACTTTTATTCAGGGAGGAAGGTGAAGCAAGAGTATGCGTGGCACATGGTGAGAGAGGGAGCAAGGAGGTTGGTGTGGGGGGATGCCATACACTTTCAAACCACCAGATCTCATGAGAGCCCACTCGCTATTGCAAGGACAGCACCAAACTGGGAGGAATCTGCCCCATGACCCAACACCTCCCACCAGGCCCCACCTCCAACATTGGGGATTACATTTCAACCTGAGATATGGGGAGGGACAAATATCTAAACTGTATCAGATCTACTCGCTTGAAATTCTTAATTTGTGCTTCTTGGACTGCTGCTATGGTTTGGCTGTGTCCCCACCCAAATCTCATCTTGAATTTTAGTTCCTATAATCCCCATGTGTTGTGGGAGGGACCCAGTGGGGGGGTAATTGAATAATGGGGGCAGTTATCTCTATGTTGTTTTCAGGATAGTGAGTTCTCATGAGATCTGATGGTTTTATAAGGAGCTTTCCCCACCTTTTGCTCTGTACTTCTCTCACCTGCTGCCAGGTGAAGAAGGACGTGTTAGTTTCCCATTCCACCATGATTGTAAGTTTCCTGAGGCCTCCCCAGCTGAATTGTGAGTCAATTAAATCTCTTTCCTTTATAAATTACCCAGTCTCGGATATGTTTTTATTAGCAGCATGAAAACAGACTAATACAACTGCCCAGGCCCCATCCTGAGTTGATCATTTCCATTGGGTATGATGTATTACTACTGTCCACACTCACCCTTCTGACATGGTGGATCTGATAATGCCCACATAATGATGTGTAACTCCAAATACACTAGGGCCCTGGAGCCTGGCAGACTCTGCTACTTCTCTGACAGAGAAGGATGGCCTGGTTCCAGACACTGAGGGTTCTGGGATTATTCTAGTTGTGACAGAGGCTAAAACCAGCATCATATGCACCACAGTATCTTTAGCATTGTCAGATCTGCTGGCTCATGGTCCCAAATCATAAGTTTATAACTCCATGAATTTTCACAAGCAAACACAGCCATGAAACAAGCACCAATATCAAGAAATAAAACATCATCAACTGGCAGTACACTTTAAGATTTGTCAGACAGTGTCTTATATGAGGAAACTAGGCAACAATATTCTCAGGGGAAGTGTTAGAAAAATCATAGAATATCTCTTTATATGACTCTTTTTACATTGAATAAACACCAAGGATGTAGTACTCCATTATGAAGCTATGTTATGGTGAGCAAACAGATATAGCATAGTCCCTGCCTTTACAGAACTTTTATCTAATGGGGGAGAAAAATATTAATCAAGTTATTATGCAAATGACTATAAAATTGCTTCTTCTCCCTCAGCTTCCTGGCCTTCTGCCATTTTGATCTCATCTTCTTAGCCCAATCATTTAGGACCAATATTCCAGACTTGTTTCCTATCTCTGTTTTCTTTGGTCTTGGCCTCCAGTGTTGATCTTCGTGGTGTATGGTAATTGGACTCCTGCATTCATGTATAGGCTCTGACTAGACCTATCCATGACCCCAGAATCTTTTAAAGTCTTGGGAAGGAACTGCCTGATTCATCCTAGGTCGTGGTAGAGCTCTGTTCCTACCTCAAGCCACTGAGCTCCTGGTGGTGGAATGGAAGCATGGGGCAACAATGCTCCAGTGGCTATCCTGACGCAGAAGGGACCTCTCTGTCAGGCTGAGTCAAGCTATGAACTAGTTGTGCTCCTCTCAAGCTGGTCCTGCCACAGGGAAGTCCTCCTGGAAGCTTGGCCTCAAAGCTGTTTCTCAAGCCTCCGCTTAAAGTCTGTGCATTACTGAAGATTTTTCATTAATTCCTTTTTTTAAAAAAAGTATTTTATTATAGTGAGAACATTTAATATGAGATCGATCCTCTTAACAAATTTTTAAGTGTACAATACAGTATTAATTACTATAGGTACAAGGTACAGGTACAGATCTATATAGGTACAGATCTCTAGAACTTACTCATCTTATTTAACTGAAATTTTATGCCCATTTCCCTATTTCCCTTCCCCTAGCCCCTGGGAATCACCATTCCAGTTTCAGGTCTTAATCGATTTTGAGTTTATTTTTGTCTATAGTGTAAGATAAGGCTACAATTTTATCTTTTGCATGTGCATATACAGTGTCCCCCAGACCATTTGTTGAAGAGACTGTTCTTTTTCCATTGTGTATTCTTGAAACCAATGTTGAAGATCAGTTTGCTGAATATTGATGATTTTGTTTCTGGGATCGCAAATCTGTTCCATTGGTTTATACAGCTGTCTTTATGCCAATACCATTCTGTTTTGATTACTGTAGTTTTATAATATATTTTGAAATCAGGAAGTGTCTTAATTGGAAAGTACTCTTATACATTAGATAGACTAACTGCTCTTCACCCAGCTAGCTTTCCTGATCCATTTTAGCTCTTCCCATTCATTTTCTGCAGCATGGACAGAGAGATTTCTTAAAACTTTGAATCAGATCATGTAACTTGTAAATACTGTTTAAAATCCTAGAATAAAATCAAAAGTCTTTAACATGACTACAAAACCTCGTATAATCTAGCCCTGCTGACGTCTTTACCTGTGTTCCCTACCACATGGCAGTCTTCTTTCCTGATACATGAGCATGCCAAACACAGTCCTGCCTCAGTCTTTGACTTTTCTATTCTTTGTAACTGAAATGCTCTTCCCAAAGTCCTTGCATAGCTAATATCTCATTCAAATATCAGCTCTTCAGAATGGCCTTCCCTGACCATCTTTTCTTAAGTAATCCCCTCATTATTCACTAGCTTGTTACCATTTTATATTCTTTATTGCCCTGCCATTTCTTTTTAAAAATATTTTTCATTTCAATAACTTTAGGGGTACAAGTGGCTTTTGGTTACATGAATGAATTGTATAGTGGTGAAGTCTAGGATTATAGTGTACCCATCACCCGAGTAGTATATACTGTACCTAATAGGCAGCCTTTTAATCCCTTATTCCTCTCCCACCCTCCCCATTTTGCAGCTCCAAAGTCCATTGCACCGTGCTATATGTCTGTATACCCGTGGCTTAGCTCTCACTTGTAAGTGAGAACATGCAGGATCTGGTTTTTGATTCCTGAGTTACTTCACTTAGAATAATGGCCTCCAGTTCCATCAAAGTTACTGGAAAATACATTATTTTATTCTTTTTATGGCTGAGTAATGTTCCATGGTATATGTTTATGTGTGTGTGTGTGTGTGTGTGTATATATATATAGAGAGAGAGAGAGAGAGTCACATTTTCTTTATCCACTCATTGGTTGATGGGCACTTAGGTTGATTCTGTATCTTTGCAATTGTGAATTGTGTTGTGACAAACATATGTGTACAGGTGTCTTTAATAAAGTGACTTCTTTTCTTTTGTGTAGGTCCTCAATAGTGGGGTTGCTAAATTGAATGGTAGATCTACTTTTAATTCTTTGAGAAATCTCCATACTGTTTTCCATAAAGGTTGTACTAATTTACTTTCCCATCAGCAGTGTATAAGTATTCCCTTTGTATTGCATTCATGGCAATATCTTTGTTGTTTGACTTTTTAATAATGGCCATTTGGTCTGGGGTAAGGTGGTAACTCATTGTGGTTTTGATTTTCATTTCCCTGATGATTGGTGATGTTGAACATTTTTTCATATGTTTGTTGGCCACTTATATATCTTCTTTTGAGAAATGTTTATCCATGTCGTTTGCCCACTTTTTAATGGGATTATTTGTTTTTTTCTTGCTAATTTGTTTGCATTTCTTGTAGATTCTGAATATTAGTCCTTTGTCAGAAAAATAATTTGCAAATATTTTCTCTCATTCTGTAGGTTGTCTTTTTATTCTATTATTTCTTTTGAGGTGCAGAAACTTCTTAGTTTAGCTGGGTCCAATTTATTATTTTTGTTGTTGTTGCATTTGCTTTCTAGGTCTTAGTTATAAATTCTTCACCTAGGCCAATATCCACAAGAATTTTACTAAGTTTTCTTTTATAATTTTTATGATTTAGCTCTTAGATTTAGGTCTTTAACCTACCTGAAGTTGATTTTTGCACATGGCGAGAGATACGAATGCAGTTTCATTCTTCCACATGTAGCTATTCAATTTTCCCATCACAATTTATTGAAGAGAGTGTCCTTTCTCCAAATTACGTTTTTGTATGCCTTGTCAAAGATCAATTGCTTGCAAATATTTGGGTTTATTTCTGGATTCTGTATTCTGTTCCATTTGGTCTATGCATCTACTTTTATACCAGTACCATGCTGTTCTGGTTAATGTAGCCTTGTAGTATAATTTGAAGTTGGGTAATGTGATGCCTCCAAATTTATTCTTTTTGCTTAGGATTGCTTTGCTACTTGGGCTTTTTGGGTTTTAGAATTGAATTTTATGAATTTTAGAATTGTTTTTTCTAATTATGTGAAAAATTATATTCGTATTTTGATAGAAGTAGCTTTCAATTTGTAGGTTACTTTGAAAAGTATGGCCATTTTTATAATATCAATTCTTGAAATCCATGAGCATGGAATGTATTTCCATTTGTTTCTGTCATCCATGATTTCTTTCATCAGTGTTTTGTAGTTCTCCTTTTAGAGATCTTTCATCTCTTTGGCTAAGTATATTCCTGGATTTTTTTTTTTTTTTTTGTAGCTATTGTAAAAGGGACTGAGTTCTTGATTTGATTCTCAACTTGGTCACTGATGGTATATAGCAGTGCTACTGATTTGTGTATATTGATTTTGTAACCTGAGACTTTACTGAATTCATTCATCAGATCTAGGCGTCTTTTGGAAGAGTCTTCAGGGTTTTCTAGGTACAAGATCATATTATCAGCAAGTAGAAATAGTTTGACTTCCTCTTTTCCAATTTGGGTGTTCTTTATTTCTTTCTCTTACCTGATTGCTCTGGTTAGGACTTCCAGTACTATGTTGAATAGAAGTGGTGAAAGTGTGCATCCTTGTCTGGTTTCAGTTCTTAGGGGGAATGCTTTTGACTTTTCACTGTTCAATATGAAATTAGCTGTGGGTTGGTGATATATGGATTTTATTATTATTATTATTTAACTTTTAAATTAGGGGTTCATGTACAGGTTTGTCATTGTATTTTCACACTGCTCTAAAGAAACACCTGAGACTTGGTAATTTATGAAGGAAAGAGGTTTAATTGACTCGCAGTTCCACATGGCTGGGGAGGCCTCAGGTAACTTACAATCATGGTGGAAGGGCAAGAGGCATGTATTACATGGCAGTAGGCGGCGAGAGAGAGAAGAGTGAGGAATGATGGAGGAGGAGCCCCTTATAAAACCATCAGATCTCATGAGAGCTCCCCCACTATCATGAAAACAGCATGGGGGAAATGCTCCCATGATCCAATCACCTCCCACCGGGTCTCTCCCTAGACACATAGGGATTATAGGGGTTATAATTCAAGATAAAATTTGGGTTGGGACACAGCCAAACCATATCAGTTATATAGGTAAACTCATGTCATGGGGATTTGTTGTACAGATTATTTCATCACTTAGGTAGGTATTAAACGTAGCACCAAGTAGTTATTTTTTCTGATCCTCTCCCTTCTTCTACCCTTTGTCCTCCAGTAGGCCCCCAGGTCTATTGTTCTCTGCCTTGTGTCCATGTGTTCTCATCATTGAGCTCCCACTTATAAGTGAGAACATGCAGTATTTGGTTTTCTGTTTGTGTGTTAGTTTGCTAAGGAAAATAGCCTCCAGCTGCATTATGTTCCTGCAAAGGACATTATCTTGTTCTTTTTAATGGCTGCATAGTATTTCATAGTGTATATGTACCACATTTTCTTTATCCAGTCTACCATTGATGGGCATTTAGGTTGATTCCATGTCTTTGCTATTGTGAATAGAGCTGCAATGAACATATGTGTGCATATGTCGTTGTAATAGAATGATTTATATTCCCTTGGATATGTAGCTAGTAATGGGAATTCTGGGTTGAATGGTGTTTATGTTTTTAGGTCTCTGATGAATCACCACACTGTCTTTCACTGTTTTTGAACTAATTTACACTCCAATCAACAGTGTATAAGTGGTCCTTTTTCTCCACAACCTTGCCAGTATCTGTTATTTTTGACTTTTTAATAAAGTATATTCCTTCTATGCTATGCCTAGGTTGTTGAGGGTTTTAGTCATTAAATGCTGAATTTTAGTGAATGCTTGTCCTGCATTTATTGAGATGGTAATATGGTTTTTGTTTTTAATTATGTTTGTGTGATGAATCACATTTATTGACTTGTGTATGTTGAACCATCCATGCATCCCTAGAATGAAACCCACTTGATCATGGTGATGTTTTTTTTATGTGCTATTGGATTCGGTTTGCTAGTACTTTGTTGAGGATTTTTGCATCTATATTCATACAGGATATTGGTGCATAGTTTTCTTTTTTTGTTATGTCCTTTCCTGGCTTAGGTATCAGGGTGATTCTGGCTTCATAGGATGAGTTTGGCAGGAGTCCCTCCTCAATCTTTTGAAATAGTTTCAGTAAAATTGGTAGCAATTCTTCTTTGAATGTCTGGTAGAATTTATCTGTGAAGTAGTCCAGCACTAGGCTTTTCTTTTTTTTCTTTTTTCTTTTTCTTTTTTTTTTTTGAGTTTTTAAAGGAATTACTTATTCAATCTCACTGCTTGCTATTGGTCTGTTCAAGATTTCTATTTCTTCCTGATTGAAACTAGGGTTGTTATATGTTTCCAGGAATTTATCCATTTCCTCCATATTTTCTAGTTTTTGTGCAGAGCTGTGTTTATAGTAGTCTTAAATGACATTTTGTATTTCTGTGGTTTCAGTTGTAATGTCTCCATTTTCATTTCAGCTTTTTTGGATCTTCTTTCTTCTTTCTTCTTCTTTCTTGGTTAATCTAGCTAGTGATCTGTCAAATTTATTTATGTTTTCAAAGAACCAGCATTTTGCTTCATTGATCTTTAGATTCAATTTCATTTACTTCTGCTCTGATCTTTTCTTATTTTGTTTTATTTTATTTTATTGCCAGCTTTGGTTTTGGTGTGTTCTGATTTCCCTTGTTCCTTGAAGTGTGATATAAGGTTGTCAATTTGTGATGTTTCATACTTTTTGATGTAGGCATTTAGCACTATAAACTTTCCTTTTAGCATTGCTTTTGCTGTATCCCAGAGGTTTTGATAACTTGTGTCATTGTTATCATTCATTCAGAATAATGTTTAATTTTTATCTTGATTTCATTGTTAACTCAAAAATCATTCAGGAGTAGATTGTTTAATTCCAATGCATTTGTGTAGTTTTGAGAGTTCCTTTTGGAACTAATTTCTAGTTTTATTCTGCTGTGGTCTGAGAAGGTACTTGACATGATTTTAATTTTTAAAAATGTATTGAGACTTATTTTGTGGCCTATCATGTGGTCTATCTTGGAGAATGTTACATGTGTTGATAAGAAGAGTGTATATTCTGCAACTCTTGGGTAGATTGTTTTGTAAATATCTGTTAGGTCCATTTGTTCTAGAGTGCAGTTTAAGTTCAGTATTTCTTTGTTGACTTTGTCTTGATAGTCTGTTCAGTGCTGTCAGTGGAATGTTGAAGTTCTCCACTATTATTGTATTGCTGTCTATCTCTTTTCTTATTCTAGTAGTAATTGCTTTATGAATCCGGGAGCTATGGCTTTAGGTGCATATATATTTAGGATCATTATATCTTCTTTTTGAATTGATCATTTTATCATTGTATAATGACCTTCTTTGTCTTTCTTTTGCTGTTTTGCTTTAAAGTCTATCATATCTAAGAATAGCTACTCCTGCTTGCTTTTGGTTTCCATTTGCATGAAATATGTTTTCTTCCTCTTTACCTTGAGTTTGTAAGAATCCTTACATGTTAGGTGTGATCTCCTAAAGACAGCAACTGTTTGGTTTGTGACTTTTTTATCCATTCTGCCAATCTGTATTTTTAAATACACCCTTTAGAACACTTACATTTGACATTAATTTTGTTCCAGTCATTGTGAGATTTTTACCTACTGACTTTGTTTTCTTCATTGTGTTATTGTTTTATAGGCCTTGTGAATATTATGCTTTCAGAAGCTTCTATTCTGGTGCATATTGACCTTTTCTTTCAAGATTTAGAACTCCTTTTAGCATTTCTTATAGAACTGATCTCATATTGACAAATTCCCTCAGCAGTTGCTTGTCTGAGAAAGACTTTATCTCTCCTTCATTTATGAAATAGTTTTGCTGGATACCAAATTCTTGGCTGACAGTTTCTCTGTTTAAAGAGACTAAAGGTAGGACTCCAGTCTCTTCTGGCTTGTAAGATTTCTGCTGAGAAGTCAGCTGTTAGTCTAATAGGTCTTCCTTAATAAGTTAGCTCATATTTTTGTCTCACTGCTCTCAGAATTCTTTTCTTTACATTGACTTTAGATAGCCTGATGACTGTTTGCCTTGGTGATGTCCATTTTGCAATGAGTCTTCTAGAAGTTCTTTGAGCTTCTTAAATTTGGATGTCTAAATCTCTAGCAAAGTCCAGAGAGTCAGGAAGTTTTCCTCAATTATTCCCTCAAATACGTTTTCCAAAATTTTTGCTTTTTCTTCTCCTTTAGGAACACCTGTAATTCTTAGGTTTGGTCATTTCACACAATCCCATATTTCCTGGAGACTTAATTTCTTTTAGTTCTTTTCTCTTTATTTTGTTTGATTAGGTTAACTCAAAAGCCTCGCCTTTGGGTTCTGAAGTTAGTTCTTCTACTTGGTCTAGTCTATTACAACTTTCCACTGCATTTTGTAATTCCCTAAATGAGTCTGTTCTTTCCAGAAGTTCTGATTGGCATTTTTAAAAAAATATCTATCTCTTCAGAAAATTTTTCATTCACATCTTAAATTGTTTTTTAAATTTTTTTAAATTTATTTATGTTGGTTTTCTTTCTTTTGTATCTCCTTCAGTAAATTGATAATAAACTTTACTAATTATTTGAGATTTCAAAGATTTCATCTTGGTTTGGATCCACTGCTGGAAAGCTGGTGTGATATTTGGTGGTACTATGGAACCCTGTTTTTTCCATATTGCCAGAATTAGTTTTCTGGTTCCTTTTCCTATGAGTACACTACTTCTTCTAATTATTTTTAAGTTAATTTTGATTCAACTGGGTTTAAATTTTTTTTCCTTTTGAGTATGTGAGTTTAATGTTTCTAGTTTATTGTCTCCTTGCTTCAGCTCTGGATGCTTTCAGTGGCAAAGACTCTGTATGGTTCCTGGGTTATAGACAATCTTTGTGGGATAGGTTTCTCAGATACTGGTGGTAGTAGCAATGTGCTGGGTGTGTGAGCAGGTTCACTGTCTCCTGTGGAACTGGAAGGGCAGAGGTGTCGTGGAACTGAAAGGGCAGAGGTGTCGTGGAACTGGAAGGGCAGAGGTGTCATGGAACTTATCTCATTCCCTAGTGATGTGCACTTTAAAACTTTGTTTCACTGGTATTTTATTCACTGGATTGGACAGTTCCAGCTTCAGACTAGTAGGAGGTACCCATGAGTAAAAAACAGCTGTCGCTAAAGCCATGGGTAAATGCAATACCCCAGTGGTGGGCAGAAGTCCCAGTCCCAAAAAGGTGGCTGGGGAAGCTCTCAGTGAAATTCACTGAGGTCTTTTGAGGAGGAAGCAAGAGAGCCATCACAGCTCTCCTTACAGGCCAGCAGGCAAGTGATCTGACTCCCAGTCAAACTCCTAATCCAGTGTTCTGACTATTCAGATCAGACAGGCACCTCTCTTCCTCTGCAGAAATGCTGATGTTCCATGTATAGAGAGGTTGGGATCTATTTCTTGTGCAAACCTGAACTAAGGGGGCATTCCTGTGGGGATGCAGTCACCCTGAAGTGTTCCAGAAAGCTGGGTTTCTTTCATGCGAGTTCAGTGTGAGTGTGCCTGTAGAGGGAGAGAGGGAGAAGAAATCCACTTCTCCAAGACCCTTCATGAGCACCAGAGCTGACTGACTGACTGTTAAGGTAGAATCCTTATGATTTCTATTATATAACAATTTGTTCATCTGTGTATCATCTTTCTATGAGAAAGCAACCTTGCTCATCTTTGCCCATTGTTCCCTGTTGTGTATTCCTGGTGTATAGATGAGACCCTGGCAGATGATAAGTGCTCAAATAATATTTGGAGAGTATATGAATAAGTCATCAGGGAAATAGTCATGGAGAGCTTGAGGTGCGATTTGGGCTTCAAAAGGTGGCAAATTATATGGAAGGAAGTGAGAAGTAGAAGCACTCAAGTGAAAGACATAACACACAGCACTCCTGTCATGCATGCTCAGAGGTGCCAGATTTAAAGAGCACAGTCACACTGCAGATAGCATCATTTGTAGGTTATTACGATAATTTTCTGGAAGATGATAATAAAATGTTTTGTTCTAACAAAATTAGTATATTCTGAACAATCTTCTTGATTGTTGATGAAAAAAAATTCAGGAAGAAACACTTGTTTCTAATTTGTACAAAGGTACCATATGGACTAGCAATGACCCTGACATGAAAGGAAATACAGAAGGCTGGGAGGAGCTTGTGTTAAAGAAAACCAGAGCCTGACAGAAGTTAAAATGGTGTTTGCAAATTTTATTCGGGAACTATTGCAATAGGGGGAAAGACACCTCAGCATAGAACTGAACTCCATTCCAAATACAAGGACAAATGGAGACTTAGAGCCAAGAAACAGGGTGGGAGGTCACTGGATAGAAAATTGTTAAGAGAAAATAACAAAGATAGGAGGGAGGTTCAGGCTAAACGGACTTTCGATAGGATTCTTGCGGAAGGTAGGGCAAGATGATAAGATATTGAGCATGCGGGATGGGGAATTTGATCAGATATTAAGGGTGGGCGATGTTCATGAAACTGATTCAGCAGGATTTTTGCTAAAACTGGACTAAATGGGCCAAGGAGAGAACATGAGTTTGGAGTCTTGAGGGCCCAGGGGAGCCCGACTAGAATTAGGTCAAGGAGAGAGTCTGTCACTTGTCACATTTGTGGGGCAAGGGAGGATGGTACTACTGAATGATAAATATCTTGAAAGTCAGGCAAAAATATCTTAATTTTATGTGTTAGTAAATTAGAAGCCATTGTAGATCCTGCTCCCAGTGCACTCAAGGGTTCTTCCTCCAGAGGTGCTGGGAAGAAGTTCAGAATGTTGTAAATGAGCAAAGGGCCACTGGGAAACATAACCTTCTGCCACAAACTTCTGTCTTCCATGGTACTGTTGTGCAGGAGGGGAGGGGAAATAATGCACAGTGCCAGATACATGGTAAACAATTAAGAAATAATTGCAAAATGAATGTGTGAAGCCAAAACCTGCATAAGCCATAGCATGGTTGCTAGCTGGCTGTAGACTACCATGTCAGCATAGTCTTGGGGAAGATTGGCAGGGGTCATAGAGAAGATGTGCTTGTCCGTGGAAGAATGATGACCCCCACCATCTCCTTGGTAAATTTATGCCCCAGAGGATAGAGTGCAACTCACAGACCCCGTAAAGCACAGTAAGAGTCTTTTCAAAAGAAAATCTCTGTGTTATCCCCATGAAAGCTCCTGAGGTGGGCATAGCTCATGGAGAAGCAAGCCAAGAATTCCTATTGAAAACGCCTCTGGTTAGAGTCAACTCCCAGTCTTCATTTTCCCCTGTTTCTTGGCAGTTTTTCTGAACACAAACCAAGTATTTTTATAACTGTTCTTCATTAAAGTCATCAAGGGTTGAAAGCAGGAGAGCAGGCTGCTGAGGGATCTCACTTCTTTGCCTTGCCAGAAGGTCCAGGAACAGAGACAGGACCAGGCTTTAATCCTTGGTCAGGATTAAAGATGTAGGTCCTTCTCCTGACTCTGTCCCTCTCTCCTCCTTTCTTTTCTTTCTTCCCTCCTCCCTTCCATCTTTCCCACTTTTTTCTTCATCTACTTTAAGTTCTAAGTATGTTACAGGTATCACACTGATGCAGAAAAGAAAGAAATTAATGAGAGATCCCATCTTTGAGCAGTCTACATCTTAGCCTTTCCTTCCATTCTTTGAAGATTTGGATCAAACTCAGGTGTAGGAGTAAAACTTGGTTTGGCTTTCAAGGCTGCTGAAGCTTAAATGTTGCTGAGTTCCTATCTGGATTACTAAGAGGCGAGCAGTAAATTGAGTCATGGGAGCTTGAGAGGGACCTGTTCTCCATCTGTCTTGGTATTGGCTAGGTTGGGCAGACAAATAGGACTGAAGGAGTCTGTGCCATGGTGTAGGTTTTAGGAAGAATAATTGGCTGTTCATCGAAGACCTTAAGTATCTGTGAAAAGAAAGCACAGCTTATATCACAGAAATGTTATTTGTACCCCTTTTGCTTCATTCAAAGGAAGAGGGTGATGGAACATGTATGTAGGTATTCTTAGGTTTTCAAACACAAGTTATTAGAAGAGTCTTCTCTAATTTTTGAAGCTATTCTTGATGTTATATCCAATATACTAATAAAGACTGCTAAAATTGCTAGAATAATTTCTTTGTAGAAAATATCTCAGAATGTAAATGTCTTTGTTGATAATGAGGATAGAAAAGTAGTTGATAGTTAAATTCAAAAGTTGAAGCCAACAGATCGAAGTTCTAGCAGTCATGGTTTAGCCACTAATAAGTTGAGTGACCTTGGGTAATTGATTAGTCAACAAATTTGTTTGAATCTTGGCCTTCTTACTATCAAATAGGTTTCATAACATTACCTACCCCACTCACATCACAAGGGTGTTGTGGGCATTCATTGAAACAAGGATATAAAAGTCCTTTGAACAATGGGAATTAGTGCTAAATTAGATTTGAGCATAATGAACTGAGTGTCTCAGAATACGTGAGAATACACATGAATACACTCAGAATACACGTGAGATACTTAGCCCAGATGCCAGTGACTATCATGTGGTAGACTAAGATTTGTTCTGCTTTTCTTTGCATGTGCTGACTATGTTAACCTTTCTTCCTCTCTCACCTCTTTCACTTAAGGTTGGCCCTTGAAATGAGAGTTCCTGATGTTTCTTTCCATAGTAATCTGATCTGTACTAAACAAGGAAGCAGGAGTTCTCTGACTTTTAGCCCCTATTCCCCTTTGCTGCTGCTGCTTTTTTTTCTTTTTTTCTTTTTTTGTGGATGCTTGCTCTGTTGCCCAGGCTGGAGTGCTGTGGCACAATATCAGCTCACTGCAACCTCTGCCTCCCAAGTTCAAGTGATTCTCCTGCCTCAGCCTCCCAACTATCTGGGATTACAGCTCCCCACCACCATGCCTGGCTAAATTTTGAGTTTTTAGTAGTGACAGGGTTTCACCCTGTTGGCCAGGCTGGTCTTGAAATCCTGACCTCAAGTGATCCACCCACTTCAGCCTCCCAAAGTGCTGGGATTACAGGCGTGAGCCACTGCACCCAGCCTCCCCTTTGCTTCTCAGAAGCTTAATTCAAGTTCTTCTTGGCCACACCTAAGCTTGTCCTCCCGTGGCTTTTACAGCTCCCCCTCGCTGTGGTCCTCCTACCTCCATGTTATCCTTCCCCTCAGAAGGACAGAGTCTCTTCCTTCAAAAGTGACCTCCTCTTTTCAATGGCTTTCTAGGCATATTTTTCCAATGTCTGATGTTTAGGATTTGATGATGTCTTTCTAGTCAATTCAGAAACCTTGTGAGAAGGATCATCAGTCTCGTATTTTGAATAGTGATCTGGTATCAGACCAAAGCCCACATTTCCCAGTTTAATCATTCATCTTAGTCAACAACTTTGTTTTTCTATTTCCAAAAATTAAACCCCTTATCCCAAATGTGAATCTGCCATCATTTTAAAGATGGGAAAATGGTATCATAGATATTAGTGGCAATTCCTGAGAAGGAGCCATTCAAGATTTTTGGAATATTTATCATTGAAATGTATGTTTAGGCTCTGGAGGTTTAAGTCATCATTTGAATTCAAGCATTCTAGTATGTTTGACTTTTTAAAAAAGTAACTGTTTTAAAATTAGGGCTGTGTCCATCCAACAGCTAGTAGCCAGCCCATTTACAGACCCTGGATTTGTAGTTTATCTGCTTTCAGAAGGTTATTAAATTGATTCCAACAAACGTTGCTGTAATAGAGGTTCTAAAATAGGAAATTGAAAACCATGAAAAAATTGGGGGAATAAAATATTCATGAAACAGAGTTACTGTTAATGAATGTTAAGTTGAACTGCCCAAGAGGCAAAAGGAAAAAAAAAAAAAAAAGCATGAGAGGCCAACACTCAGTCTTTCTGTCATTCAAAAGGGAAGATTTCAGGTTTTTAAGAGAAGCAGGAAAATGTAGCTGATGATCCTTTGTCGTCCATTCAGCAACTCCTAAGAGCTTTCACCTACATCACCTTTGTGCCCCCCCCCTCCCCAATTAGCTGGTAGATTCCAGGTAATTTACTTAATGCAATGCAGGTGATCCCTTATCTGTACACTTGGAAAGCAAATGGGGTGGGGATAATAATCCCTGGCTCATAAGTTCACTGTAAGAATTTAGTGAGGTGCTTATAAAGCTCTAGCAGGGTGCATTGCACATTGTAAACATCCAGTGAATTCTGCAATTCCTGTGATACCCTTCCAGGAAGATGTTACTATCTCCATTAAGAAACACGATTCCTCCATTTGTCAGAGTGTCACTAGTTTATGGAAAGCCAGGAATCCAATCCAGGTCCCTAGTCACAAAACCTATGGCCTTTCTACTGTATCTGTTAACTCTAAAAGGCATTTGCCAGATGAGAGTTGTTTTACTTTTTTAAAAGAATATTAAATGACGTAATGATCAGTGTAGGAAACAGACTTTCTGGGGTTTTTCTTAGGCTCTTAGTAAGAGCCTTGAGATTAACATTGGACCATAACTCAGGAAAATTGGTTCTGTAAGGGGCCAGGCTATGAAGTCCAGCTTTGCAAGGAGCTAACTTAATGTAGATAGAGGATGAGCCCCTCCACCTATTCAAATGCACCTAACCCTGGCTGGTCATATAAGGTACTTTGTAATATTCATGATAGCTTAATGGGCCTGATTATGATGACATGAGAGGTGCTTCTCTAACAGAAACAGCCCTCAGCAACCTCCTTCCTCTGCTTGATCTGCTTCTGGATAAGCTAAAAAAAAGCATTTTCTTGACTCCATAGCGGCCCATCCCCTGGCTGTCTCTTTGTTTTGGTTCTAGTTTTCACGCCCTTGGCAACAGGCTCCTGCTAGGTATTGTGGACCCTCAGCCTACCAGGATTCCAGGACATGTTTCTGGAAGGTACCATGAGAGGCATGGTGTCCGCTGGCCTGCCTCTTTGACTAGTTTACTTTGTGTACATTCTCAGCTGGAGCTGGCACATGGTTAGCTGTGAATCAGAGGTTCCACCCCTGCCCTGGCTCCTTAGGCCTTAGGTTCTGGGGCTGATGGAATGGAGAACACGAATGAACCAAGGTGCCAGTCTAACTTCTGCTCACTTCTGACTTTCACCAACTTCTGCTTTAGTCTATTGCTGATCACAATGGCTCTTGATCAGACAGCTGGGTCTATTAATATTTGCCCTAACCAAGGTTTCTCATTTCCTACTGAATTATCATGACTTTGATTAAAACAAATATAATTGATTGAGTGCGTAGGTTTAAGCCGCTATTGATAACATAGGCTATTTTGTTGGAGTCTCACAATAAAACCTATGGAGTATGAAAATCAAAGCTCAGACAGTAGATATAAGTTGCCAAGGGTCATACAGCTTGTCAACAGGAAGGCAGGGTTTAAACCCAGTGCTCTCTTTTACTATAATATACTCCTCTTTCTGATTATGTCTGTGGGTGTCTGGGAAGAAACGGTGCTTAGAAAATTTCTTTGTAGCTATTACCTTTGTTTTCCTGGTCCTTAAATTTAGAGAAGACTATTTCCCAAGAAACAAGTGATAGTCAGCTCCTGGTCCCTGGATATCTTACCACAGCAATCAGTATTATCCTCTGTCTGTGCATGAGAAAAAATCTCTTTCTTCTCCAATAATACTGAATGATGAAAATGGGCTCTGATGCCTGATAGATGTGCAGTCTCCTGTCTCATTGCCAGATGTGCCAATTCAATTGGCCATTTTCAGCATGGATGCACAGGGACTTTTGACTCTGAGTGTTGAATTGTGATGCTGGAATCTTTTTTTTTTTTTTTTCCAAATCAAGGCAATTGCAGGGAGGTGAATTTTGGACTTAAGGGAAGAAAAGATAAAATGCAATTTCCGGCTCGAAATTATTTTTTAAACTTCTCAGCCGGATGGATTTTCACTCTTGGCAGGTTTCGTCTTATCAAACATGTAGGGCTGGCAGCTCTACTTAGAGCCTATCCTAAGGCAACGCTGTGAAGAAGCTGCCTTCCCATTTTTATTTCCTCTTCTACTCCCAGCTCTCTCTCTTCTCCTCCTCCAGAAACCCTGCACTCTCATGCCTGGCAGCACAGCGTGGGTCAAAGAGCAATGACTCTGGACTGTCAGGATCTGGTTATTGGTCCTAGCCCTGCCAACCTCTAGCTGTGTGACTTTAGAGAGGTCTCTTATCCCACTAGGCTTTCATTATCTCATTATAAGATGGGCAGGCTAAGCACACAACTTCCAGCAATGTCCAGTGACTCAAAGGAGATGATGTAATCGAAGTGCTTTGCTAACTATATAAGACTTTCACAAACGTTGGTTACATTTTTATAAACTTTTGATTCTCTCAAGTTCCCCACCCATCTATTGAGGCCTAATGCCATGTAAAACTCAATTTTTTTTCTCTCCATCTTTAGCAAAGTTTACAATTCCTCAGGCCACTTGAACTGGAGAGAGGCTGGAGGAAGAGAAGATCTTTAGCCAATGCCCCTTCCATCTCCCCACAGGAGACATCTCCTCAGGGCGGAGGAGAGGGCAGCACGTATCATCGATGTCTATTCAGGGAAGCCATACAGTGCATGGTCACTGTGTGACATGCAGTTCTTCGTTACAATTGTAGGGAGCACCAGACTCACCAGGAAAAGAGGATATTGGCTTTCGATCTTGTCTCTGAGAGGTGCAGGCTTTCTATCTATGCTGTCTGTATTTTGCCTGTGGATCACTCACAGCAGAAAGCTAGCTAGGACCCTACAACATGGCCAAGCCCCAGTGAAACTTCCCCTTGTGAATGCCCTTCACCATTCAAAAACCAAGGATGCTTGTAAGTCGTCTGTCTCCAAAAAGAGAGTTTTGTAGCCAGCAGGGCAAAGACAATGAGGAAGGAAAGGCCTCAGTGCGAGTGTTTAGGTGGGAAACCCTCCAAAGAGATTCACCATAAATTTATTAAATGCTCTGGGTGGTATTATAAAGAAGAGAGCTATTCAATTTCATCTAATGTAACACTTCCCAAATATGTCTGACAATGTGACCCTCTTTAATTTTCTCCCCATAAAGACTAGTAACATTCCACAAACACTCTGGGAAACCACAGTACAGTGAAATTGCAAATCAAGAATCTAAATCTTGGCTGGGTGCAGTGGCTCACACCTGTAATCCCAGCACTTTGGGAGGCGAGGCAGGCGGATCACTTGAAGCCAGGAATTCAAGACCAACCTGGCCAACATGGTGAAATCCCATCTCTACTAAAAATATAAAATTAGCCGACTGTGGTGGCACATGCCTGTAATCCCAGCTACTCAGGGGGCTGAGGCAGGAGAATCGCTGGAACCTGGGAGGTAGAGGTTGCAATGAGCCGAGATTGTGCCACTGCACTCCAGTCTGAGCAGCAGAGTGGGTGAGACTCTGTCTCAAACAAAACAAAACAAAACAAAAAGAATCTAAACCTCTAGGTTCAGAGTAAGACCTCACAATTTCATAATACTTCCTATGTACCAGGAGCTGTGTTCCAAGTACTTCTCATCTATTAACTCATTTAGTCCTCACGATAACTCCATAAAGTATCATCATCTCATTTTTATATGTACAGAAACTCAGGCACAGAGAAGTTAAGCAACTTGCTCAAGGTTACACAGTTATTAAGTGGCAAAACTGGGAATGGAACCTAGGCATTTTGGCTCGTCTTGCTCCTAACCAATACTATTAGCAAAAATCCTGATCTATGAAAGAAAATAACAACTGCTTTACACAGGTTTACGTGGTTTAAATGAAATAAGGTAGGTTCCTTAATCCTTTACTTGGAATTATCTATCAGTTGGAGAATACTATTGATACCTAGTTTATAGGCATTGTGTCTGTCAAATAAGATATCATTTCTGAGAGTGTTCTGTGAACTTAAACTCTTATTATTCAGGCGGAAATGGTCTTGGCCTGTCAATCAGTGATAGATTTTTCAAAGAATAACATATCAGCTCCTAAGTCCTCTTTGGTAAGTAACCTTGATTCCTATATGTTGGGTGCAGGATACCTTGATCTGAGAGTGCAGGAAGAATCTAATCCTAAAATTTTTCATGAAGGGTAGAGAGGAAATTCCCCTTCTGAAAAAAGAAAAAGAAAAAGAAAAAAAGCTATGCAATGTTTTCTTTTCTTTTTTGTTTTTGTTTGTTTTTTTCCATGAAATACGCCGTGCTTGGAAAGAAATTCTATGGAGAGGGATCATGGGTTATGTTAGCAAAATAAAGACTGGGCCTCTCTCTGCCCTTATTTCAGCTTCTGATGAGAAGCATTGGTGGGTGAGAGAGAATAGTTCATCCCAGTCCCATATGGTGAGCTAAGGAGCTCTGATTCTACTTTGTATAACATTTCTCGCTTTGAGAAGTTCTCCTGTAAGTGTCAGCTATAGTAACACTTACTGAATCATTTTTAAATTGTTTCTCGTCTTTTCTACCAGCCTTAGAATTGCTTGTGGAGAGAGAATGTGTTTTATTGTTCTCATAGCCCCAGAACCTAGCACAATTTGGCTGAGGATGGAAGTACATTCAAATTGGTCTTGGGATTTTTTAATGGCGACCTTGAGTATTCAATCCTAATGCAAGATATAAATTGATTTCCCCAAGTAATTTTTGAGTAAAAAAAATCAAGCTGCTAATTTTTATAGCTTCATAAACTGTAAAGTGCCTTCCTCACTCCTGCCCTCTGTCTATGGGCCCCTCTCCCAAACTTCTTCAGTTTGTGTCCAGCAAAATTATTGTTGCTGTCAAATGAGCCAAGTGAGATGAAAATGTGTGGTGTCAATGGCCCTCTAGGGAATAGAAAGAGTGATAGAGTGCTGTACTAGCTGGAATGTATATAAAAACATTGTTCTCTTCCATAAAATTAATTTCTTTTTACTCCATCTTTTGATTATGGAAGTTATTTAATTATAAAATTGACACACATGGCACTTTTCCTTTTGTGCAAAGTGTGGGTCTTCTTTTCCTCAGCCCACTTACCAAAAGTGAACATTAGAAATGGTTTCATGTATAATTTTCCAGAAACTTCTGTGCATATGCAAGCATATAAATAAAAGATATAGTATATATTCTTTATCATTGTACTCAAATGAGTTCATTTTATTCATGCTGTTCTGCAACTCCTTTTTTGAAACTAACAATCAATCTAAGAGATATTTACACATCAGCACTTCATTTTTTTAACTGCCATATGAAACTCTTTTGTCTGAGTTTATCATAATGTAACCAGTCTTCTTTTATTGCACATTTAGGTTGCCTGCAAAATGTTGCTATTAAAAAGAGTGCTGAACACAGCATTTGTATGTTTGTAATTCTATCCTGTTAATATTGCCAAATTCCTCTGTCACGTTCCCCGCTAGCATACAGTGGTGTAGCACCCATTTACAACCTTGCTAATGGTGGGTATTGTCTGATGCTTTAATCTTTCCCAATCTGATAGGTAAAAATGATATCTCATCATAATGAAAATTTCATTCAATTATGAGCAATATAATCATCCTTTCATGTTTTAAAGGGGTATTCTTTTGCTTTTTCTGTATGAATTGCCTGTTCATATCCTTCCTCATTTTTCTATTGAGTTGTCTTGCTAACATGTAAATTAATATGTTAATATATAAAACTCTAGATATTAAGGAAATTCACCTTTTGCCAGTGATCTGTGTCTTCTGAGTCTATTTGTAGTGGATTTTGCCATATGAAAGTTTAAATTTTGTATTAAGTGAAATTCATAGATTTGGGTTTTCATGTCATACTCAGAATGTCACTGCTGCCAGATTATATTTTAAATATTTTATCGTCTCCCCGAGTTACTTCATAGTTTCATTTTTGAAATTTAAATCTTTGACCAATCAGTAATTTATTTTCGGTGAAAGAAATGAGGTAGGAAGAGGAATTCAGCGTTACATTTTCTACATAGCCAGTCAGTCATCTCAACTCCATTAATGGGCTTCCTTCATGAGTGTCTTTGTGTCTGCTTCTAGACTCTATTCCGTTCCACTGATCTGCTTATCTACACTTGTGACAGCATCAAATTTTACAAATTACTGGAGACATTTTAGTAATTTAGAACCGTTTCCCCCATTTTTTGTGCTGCTTTTTTAAAAATAAATTTTCTGGCTATATCCCCATGATAAGTTTTTCTTTTGAATGTTAAGATCAGCTTGCAAGTTCTAAAAAAATGCCTGTTAGTATTTTGATTGTGATAAAATTGTAGTTATACACTAATTTAGGAAGCATTATGATCCTTAAAATAGGGAGTGAATCTTATAAAAATATATATTTTTCTTTATTTAAAGTTTTTATTGATTTTCAGCAAAGATTTTTTCCTATAGGTTTTTTTCATATGTCTTGCACATTTTCTTTTTAAGTTTATTTCTAGATATATTTCTTAATATAAATTAAAAATGAAATCTTTTCTGTATTTTTCTGCTCATTTTATGTATTGATTATTTTATATCAGTTTTGAACCACCATTTAGTTATACCTTGTTTATACAAAAGGACACATAGACGTTTTGTTCCTGATCTCTTGCATACTCAAAAAATTCTATATGCTGTCTTTACACTTGAAAGAAAATCTGAGTCACTCATTATTTTCTATTACTGAATATGGAGGAAGCATCAGTTTTCCCCATAGGTGAATTTTTGTACGTGGGAGATGAGAAATGCTGAATTTCATTGAATTATTTTATTATACTTGAAGTCTGAGAACTTCATTGGGCTATATCTTAGAGCTGTTTTTTCTGTATCACTATTTTTTCTGAGCTGTAATATGCTATTTTAATCTGTATAAATTCTAGATTTCTGTTATTTATTTCATGGTAATTTTATTTTCAGGTATTTTTGATTTTTTTGTTCTAATTGTCCTGTTCTTACTTTTTCCTAACTCTAATTCAAAATTTGATCTCTTTAGTCTGTCTTCTGCTGGCACACCAGTACTTCTAATTACTTTTATCTCATAATTTGATAATATTTGTATTCGTATGTTTTTGTTTCAAGCCAGTCCTCCATGTCTTTATGTTTTTCAATTAGTGTCTATTCTAATATTTTGCTGTTTTGAACGTTTGATGGCTTTCTTTCTTTCTTTTCTTCTGAACTTTTCTTGCTCACTATCCACTAACTATCTTGCTCTACTTTCTCATCCTTATTCTTTCTTTTTAAGTTTATTTTTTCAAATCTTTCTTCAAAAGCGTATATTTCCTTCTACTTAGTTGATGATGCCCAATGAAAAGTGAAATTTGCTTGTTTGGTAAGATAGTCGTTTTTGGAAAGTTTTTCTTTATATTTGTGTTTGATCAGTTTCTTTTCTCCTTTTCTGTAAGTAGAGGTCCCATGCTGGTTTGTTTCTGATAATCAGTCACTCTTCAATGGGTGCCAGTCCACATGGGAGGGCTATTTACTGGAGAATAACTTTAGGAAGGGTGGGAGGCAGGGAGGTGGGCTGGTTGGCAGCTTCAATTCAGGTGCTTGTCCTCACAATGTCCTCGCACTCAATACGCTGCCTCCTTTGCCTGGGAATACCTCTATGCAGCTTTTGGTGTGGTCCCTTTAGGGTAAAAATAAGAAAAGCATGATGTACAGTGAAGCTCTATGTAGTGATTTATCTTGTTTGAACGGGCTTTGATCAAGAGCTGCAAACCTGTTGTCACTTGTTTGCTCTCCTCTTCCTGCCATACTTCCAGTTACCCGTGCAGTGCCTCCTTCTCTGTTCCTTCTGCCATCTTGCAATGTGGAAAGGACTGAACATTATTTCAGAATGGCCAGACTGGGAGGGCAGAGGATGAAGAATCTGGGCCTCCCCTAGGTTGGAGCAGGCAGGAGGGGATGGTTAGAACTGCAGATGTTCAGGGAAGACTGAGCAAAAGCATGGTGTCCAACAAGTGACACAAAATTAGGGTGCAGTTTAAGCAAGAGCAGCAATCGGGGTCAAAATATGGTTTATGTGTGTGTGTGTGTGTTTGTGTGTGCACATTTGTATGCATCGAGTAGGTAGGGAGTGAGCAGGCAATGTCACTCCATTTGGGCAGATCCCCACAGCCATAAATGGGGGTCAAAAACAGGCAGGAAGGCAGTTGCCATCAGAGCAGAGTCCCACTCCAGCAGCATGTGGTTTGAGGATGGGGCTCGCTTTTCCAAATGTTTGCTGACCAGGAGACGCAGGACAGCACAAGCTTGGGTGTTAGACACACATCTGGGTTTCAGTTTCAGCTTCAGAAATTATTTCTTATATGACTTTGGAGAAATTCCCTAACTGCTCAACATTTTGGTTTTCTTAACTGTAAATTGGGGATAATTGTGTCTGCCTCATAGAGTTATTGTGGGGCCAGAGATGAAACATGAAAACGGTCTAAGTGCCCTGTCTGGCAGGTTACAGGAGCTCAATAAAAGATAGTAGTTTTTAGTATTAATGGCTCAATTGAATGATGATGATAAATCTCCTGGTCTCCCACCATTCCCCACTCCAAGCCAGCCTCTACCATCTGCCAGTGTTCCCACTACACACAGACCTGGCTGTGTCAGTTGTTACCGCACAACCTGTCCACCATCTCGAGATGTCCCTGCCTCCCTTTCCAGCCTCACCACCTACCACCCACCTTTTTTTCTTTTTCACATGAAACTTGCCTTTATTTCTAGAGTCTGTAAAATACTTTCAACTCACCTGGCTCTTCTATATGATGTGCCTTCTGCTTAAATACCTTTTGCTTTTTCCCATGGGATCCACCTCTGCTCCCCAATCTGTAGAGTTAGACACACACCTGGGTTTGAATTCTAGCTTCAGAAATGATCACTCCCTACCCAATATCACACACACGCACACACACACACACACACACACACACACACACACACGTACATGCACATGTACGCTCACTGGCCACCTCCTGCCCAAGGCCTTTCCTGTGCCCTGAGACAGACTTAAAGGTACTCTCTTGTGTCTGTAGTACTTTGCACATATCCTTATCGCAGCAATATTTTGGAACATTGAGAAGCAATGCTAATTTCTTTATTAATTGTTCATTCAGAGGATCTATGACTTATTGAGAACCCCCAATATGGTCAGAACTCTGCTTAGGTACTTTCACAGATGTCTTATTTATTTCCACAATAATTCTCTCAGCTGCACAGTTCTCTCTAGTTTTCAACTCATGACACAGAGGCTCAGAGGGATTAAGTACCTTGATCAAGATTACCTGATCAATAAGTGGTGAATCCAGATTCTGTCTGATTCCAAAGCCCATGCTTCAGCCAGCATCTGAGAAGAATGAAATGAGCAATGTTTCCAAAGAGAGATGTTCAGATTTCAGACAGAAGGAAAGAAAAATCAATATTCATTAGTCTGCCCTGGTTCAGGTCCATATATGATTTTCATTATGCTTTTTGAAAATGAATCCCAGACAAATACAATCATGCTGTTGGTTTGCAACGATTGGAGGGAGAAATGAGAATGCACTTACTCATGCCTGAGCCTGTCCAGATCCATTTCTTTCTTAGGAAGTGTTAAAGTCAAATGTGTCTAATGTCCCAGCTATCCTGATGCTGTCCTGTACGATCCTGTCTCTGCCTGTGCTGTAGAAAATGCAGATTGTCCACATCCATATGGAATCATTTCTGCTATACTTTCCTACTGGTGTATTATTAAAACACCTCCTGTGGTGGAACTTACTCAGTGAATGGGGCCGTCCATTCCTTCAGTCCTCCATTCACTCCGTGATTTTATTTTATTATTTTATTTTATTTTTTGAGATGGAGTCTTATTCACTCTGTCGCCAGAGTGCAGTGGTGCAATCTCAGCTCACCGCAACCTCTGCCTCCCGGGTGCAAGCAATCCTCCTGCCTTAGCCTCCTGAGTAGATGAGATTATAGGTGCCTACCACACCCGGCTAATTTTTGTATTTTTAGTGGAGACAGAGTTTCGCTATGTTGGCCAGGCTGGTCTTGAACTCCTGACCTCAAGTGATCCACCTACCTCGGCCTCCCAGAGTGCTGGGATTACTGGCGTGAGCCACCGTGCCTGGCCCTCAATCTGTATTTATTGAGCATCTACTATGTGCTGAGCTTTATAGGCTGCTCAGAACCTCTGCCAAGGGGACGCAGGAATGTGCTCCTGGTAACTTTGGTCTGTAAAGCACATAAACAGACTCTCAAGTAAATGTCTCCCTCCTCTGAGGCTGACTTGTCTGAGTGTCTTGTGCTATTATCTCCTTCACCTGCGGGCACTGATGACATTATTACCAAGATGACTGCAATGCTTGCCAAATTATCTGTCTCCTAGAACCTTTCCCTGTGGAGACACCACATTTATATTCAGGACAATGTATAATAAGCTCATATAAAGGATTTCTTTTTTTTTTTTTTTTTTTTAACAGCAGAATGGACCCACCATTTGCCTGGCTTTATAGGTTAAAACTGGACCTTTATTTCCTCCATGAGAAAAGAAATAAGCTATTACTAGTAACAGGTGCAGTTGCAGTCAGAGGAAGATGGGGTTTTGTTCAGTGAAGCTCCTTTCATTCTGATGTGCATGTGAATGGGCTTCGATCTACAAAAATGGACCTGGAGGTTGTGAGTTGGAGCTGGAGAGAACTGAATTGCTCTTCACAGTAGAGGGAGAAAAAAATTTGAGTTCCTAAGGGGGGTGAAAAGGGAGGTGGGAAGAGAAAGAAATTGTAGAGAATGAGGGAAGGGAGAGAGAAGACAGAAGTATGAAAAGAAGGCAGAGTTGTTCATGGGATTAAATTGGTTCATAAAATCTCCCCAGAGGTGAGTGGCCAAAAGCACTTACAAACAGGGATGTCTGATGTTCAGTGTATGAGTTCATTATACATTGTCCTGAATATAAAAATTGTTTGCCCTGTTGTATTGCAAACCATGATGACATCCATCTTCCCTGAAACTTGAGTGAACTTTCTTATACAGAAAAATGCCTTGTGTGACTGGCTTAATGAGCTAAAAAAAGAGAAAGGGACAGAGTTTCAGTCTCTGAGTCATTGTGATGTGTTTTAGGGTCCCCATATGCATGACAGTGAGATAAACTGGAAACCGAGCCAGTTTGGCAGGCTGCCATTTTAGAATTGGATTTGCCATTCTAAGTCACTTAAAAGTAAGGTGACAACTGGACAGACACTCAAAGACAGTAGGTGAGCCAGATGGGTATCTGAGGGAAGAGAGTTCAAGCAAAGAGAATTGCAGGTACAAAGGTCCTGAGGGGTGGGGCTCAGAGGCCAGAAGAGGGAGTACAAACCATATTGTGGGGAACAGAGGGGTCTCTATTTCCAGAGAAGCAGCCTGGAAGAGAGGGTGCAGCCTGGAAGGGAGGGTGCAGCCTGGTGCCTGGCTCATATCTCAGGCGGCAGGAAGGGCCATGTGTTGGATGGATTTCATCCCCCAGTCAGAGAAGCCACATTATCTGAGTGTCAGTAGCAAATCCTGAAGGCCTGAAAATCACTTTATTCTTCCCGAAAATGCTGTTGAATTTTCCCCAGTGCACTATTACCACTTAAGTGTATGCAGTGTTATTACTCTGCAGGTCATCAACTGCAGGAGCTTCCTCCTTAGCAGAGACACTAAACAATTGTTGACAAAAGGCGTGCTCATCAGCTTATACTTGGGCAGTTATCCTCATCCTTAACCAACAAAGGGTTGGTTTTGATACCTACACTACCATCCATCTCCTCAAAATCCACAGCCCACTTCTGCTTAAGTTTCTTTCCTGAAGGTCAAATTGCACAGATCATGAAATTAGACATCACTTCACTCTTGTGAGGGGAGATAACCATATATGACATATGACCACCTGTCCAAGGAGAAGTTCAGAGAATCCCACCCAGCCTCCCTCTCATGGCCCTGGGTGCCATGGCTTATATGCAGGGTGGGCTGAGTGTTACAGAATCAGGACCTGCCTGCAGGTGCTGGCTTCCTGCTGATGAGTGTGGATCTCAGGCTCATCCCTAAAAATACCTTGATTCTGGCTCTATTCAGAGCCAAAGCATATCCAGATAACTTGAATCGATCCCCTCCAGACTTGAATCTGAAATTACCTCAAGGAGAACTTGCTAGAAGGAGATGGTTCTCTGTCCCAGGGATTAATGATGATTCCACCTGTGTCATAAACTAAACAACAAATGTCTTTCTCCAGGTGAAATGTCCCACCTCTCTTTTTCTAGGAGTGTATGGCGTTGCACAGCCTTCTCCCCCCATCCCTCAATCCACCCTGGGCTAGAGGGATAATGCCCAGTTACCTAATCTCCCCCCGCCACTCCCCATGTTTCACCTCTCCCTTGTCCCTACCTGGACATTCCCTTCTTACAACTCAGTTATTTTATTTCTCTCTCTCTCTCTCTCTCTCTCAATCTCTCTCGACATTGTTTCGAGCTTCGCTGTTGTTGACTCCCTTTCTTCCATGTGTTCCTGAAATATTGGTTTCCTGGAGTTCATTGCTGGTCCCATTTCCTCACTGGTGGTCTTGCCTATACTCATGATTTCAATGAATAGGTAATAAGCTGAGGCTTTCAAATATGTCTTCCACACAGACCTACCTCTGGGGCTTTTGTACATCTAACTCCCTGTTGGAAATCTCCACTTCAGCTTCTGAACAGCATCTCAAACTGAATGTGACCAATGTGGAATCCATAATTTCTCCCACCCCAAGTCGATCCCTCCTCCTGGTTGCCATGAGTCTGTCCAGTTGACCAGGCCACACGCCTGTCTCCCTGCATTTAGTCAGCTGGCCGTTGAGCCCCGCCTCCACCTGCAGTGTCCAGTGTCATGTTGTTTCCCATCTCCTCCTCTTGTGTCTCACTCTGTCTGGGCACTATTCCGACAGTCTTCCCACTGGTCTCCATGCTTCCAGCCTGACTCTCTCAAATGTCCTCAACACCATAGGTAGATCTGTTTCTATTAGTTCTTTACTTCAAATGTTGATGGTTCTGCTTTGTCTTAGAGCACAATCCTCTCTCCACACTCACTTTCGGTAATCCCTCTCCCTGTACATCAATTGGGCTCCTGCCACACGAACACTCAGGTCTTGGCCCTAGCCTCAGGCTCCCATGTTGGCAAATTCCTGTCCATCTTTCAAGACCTGAGGCCCCTTCTGGGAATCTTCTCTAATTTTTCCCAGCCCACCTTAACCAAGGCGGGTTAGTTACCCTTGGACCTGTTCCCAAGCCAGGGTCTCCTCCCTCTCTTGTGAGTCTTTCCGGCCCTCTGAAGTCACACAGTCCCAGAATTTTTGTTGTTGTTGAGTTGTCTAAACCAATCAACTCATTCTGTAAATATTGAGAGTAAAACCAGACATGAAGTGACTTGATGAGGTCACACAGCTAGAATCGGCAGAACTGGGACTTGAACCAGGCAGGTCTCCTGGCTCCTGACGTGGTAAGTGTTCATGGCTGGGAACTGTGATTCTATTATAACTGTAGAGACCAGCAATAGGACATTGTCCAGTCAGATCACACTGGCAGTTTCCCTTAGACACATCGTGGGAGAAATCAGAAAGGCAGAATCAGTCTGGAGTGCTCCTTCCCATGTGTCTAAAATCCGGAGTTTCACCCTGCAGACTGGTTTAAATCCTTCTATGTGCTCTGTCACAACTAAATTTTTCTTCTGTAATAATTCCCATACTTGCATAGTTATTTGCTTACTATCTGTTTTCTCTAGTAAATGAAAAACTACATGAGGATGGGAGGCCACGTTAATCTCATTGCTGGCTAGATACTTGTATAGTGTCAAACATGGTTTACACATCAATGTTTGGCAAATGAATGACGGATGGACATTCTTTAAAAATATCAAGTCACTCCCCTCTTGCTGTGTGCCTATTAACTTGTGTGTATCTTCAGTCTTGGTCCATTTGCATATGATCATTAGGGACTAGAAGGAAGAAAAAAAGGTCCTATACTGACTAGAGAGAGAACCTTTCTCTGTGGATTTAACTTTTATTACATAAGTAATGCACACTTGTAGAAAATTTTTAAAATATAAATAAGTAAAAAGAAGAAAATGAAAATCACTTGTGATCCCACAACTATTATTTGGTTACAAAGTCTCTCAAACTTTTTTCTTAAAAACGTATAAAAATGTAAATCATTCTCTGCATAATGTTTTGCAATTTGATTGTTTCACTTAACAATGTATTGTGAACATATTTCAACATCATGTAATATAATCTCCAGCATATTTTTAATGACTTCATTGAATACCGTTAAACAGAATAAATGATGCATTTAACCAGTTCCTTATTGGTGAACATTTATATTTTTCTAGTTTTTTTTAAACCATAGTATGGGCCATGTTGTAGCAAACTGTCTTATTACTAAACCTCTGTGCATATCCATAATTATTTCCTTAGGATAAATTCCTAGAAATTGAATGACTAGATCAAAGAACATGCTCGTTCCAAACTTTTTAAAAACACATTGTCAAATTGGCCCCAAAAGTTTTAGGAATGCGTATTCCCTCCAGCAGGGTATGACGGGAGTCTTGGAGAGAAATGTTTAATCTAGAGTCCTTCCCCTGGCTCACCTACTTGCCAATGAGATTGGCTGGACCGTTCTGTCCTTTTACTGTCTTCAACCAAATAGGTGCAGTGCTCAGTTCTCAGCCATCTATCCTTGCATGCCTGTCTCTTTCTGATTTTTTTTTTTTTTTTTTTTTTGAGACGGAGTCTCCCTCTGTCGCCCAGGCTGGAGTGCAGTGGCACCATCTCGGCTCACTGCAAGCTCCGCCTCCCGGGTTCACGCCATTCTCCTGCCTCAGTCTCCCGAGTAGCTGGGACTACAGGCGCCCGCCACCACGCCTGTCTAATTTTTTGTATTTTTAGTAGAGACAGGGTTTCACCGTGTTAGCCAGGATGGTCTCAATCTCCTGACCTCGTGATCCGCCCGCCTCGGCCTCCCAAAGTACTGGGATTACAGGCATGAGACACCGCACCCGGCCCCAACAGATTTCAATTATTTTCAAATGGTTGCACCTATATTGGAGGACCTATTTAATGAACCAACTCAATGTGCTGATGGCTCTTCAACCCAGATGCCTCGCCCTTCCCCTCACTGGAAGGAAGCCCCACAATTTCATCAGCAAACAACATACTTTCACATCTTTCAACGTATCAAAATTTAATATCCAATTTAGGAAAATGACAGTTCCCATCTTTAGAGGAATGAGAGGAAATCTTTTCATAAGGGCAAGGGGTGATTACTTACCTTTCACTGAAGGTTCAGCATTGAAGGAAGCTGCAGAGTTTTTGCAGGTAAATATCTCCTCTCAAAATGTAGCAAACTTCCTTTGCTTAATATATAATTTAGCACCTACTCTGCAAAATTCTTTGCCTATAGTACATCAGTCCCCACAACAAATGCCAAAGGTAGATATTATTATCTCATTTTACATATGAAGAAAATGAGGTTTAGAGTGACTCATTCATCATTCAAGGATATCTACCGAGTGCTTATCATTGCATTTAGAAACATGGAAGTTATTGGTTGTCTTAATAAGAATGCTTTCATTGGAGCAAAACCCTGATTTGAATGTGTTCAAGAAAGAGTTGGGAGAAACTAGGGATAGTGACTATTGTATAGAGTGCTCTTTCAAAGAGTCTTGCTATAAAGGGAAAGGGAGAAAGGGGGCTATAGCTACAGAGGAAAGTGGAGTCAAAAGAAAGATTTTTAGTAAAACGGAATAACAGCATGCTAGTATGGGAAGGGTTTGAATACAGAAAAAAAATCCTATGATGCAGGAGAGAAAGAAGTGGCAAGGTTTGCTCAGCTGAGAGCACAGTATGTTCATCCACATTAACAGAAATGAGATCTAGGGAGATGGGTAGAGGCAGAAGTGGGATTTGTGGAAATTCTCTCTTCTGATTCCTTCATTTTTCTCAGGAAAGCAGGAAGCAGAGCCAGTAATTGAGAGGGAGAGTTGGTGGGGGGCTGGTTAGGAGAACAGAGGATGTATGAGATCCTCAGCTAGGAAAATGAGACGGTGAACTGGCTAGGGAGGCAGAGTGGTTGCCAGGCAGCAGAAGGCACAGTTGAAGATGGTAGTCATAAACTTAATGAGACTAGTCAGTAAGATTATGTGTTTTTCTCCAAACATATCTAACTGTACAGGCTCAAGTGAGGAAGAGGCAAAGAGGTGTATGTAATGAGGTTTGTCATTTAGCCAAGCCAATATGCCAAAGGAGAAGGACAAGGAAATTAAAAATATACTCAAGAGAGGAATTACTGAATGGTCGTGGAATTTTTAAATAGATAACGAGTAAAAAGAGGCCATGCAAGAGGTAAGGGATGGTGAACCACTTGTATAGATCAATAGAACAAGATCTTGATAGGAGTCAAAGTGTTGTTGAACTACTGGTGGTGGCAGGGAATTGGCAGGTAAAAGGCAGTGGTGAGAGAATGGGATAGTTGAAATTGGGAAATGGAAGTCAGCTACATTTCTCAAGGTCATACCATGTTATGTTGCAGAGCTGGGAGTCAAACTAAGGTCTCTCTGATCAAAGAGCCCACCCCAGTATTTAAGCAGTGCACTCAGGACAAGGTGAGAGATGCCTTAGTTCACAGAGGCACAGTTGGCTTTTGTGGTATCATTCATGCAAATGAGACCTCATGGCTTTCTGTGGCAAATATTTATAGCACCGCATGAGAATGGTAATGTAAAATTTCTTCTCCCTTTCTCCTCCCCCTCCTACTTCTTACAGAAATAGTAACTGGTTCAGATGGGCTGGGCTGGTTCCATGGAGAGCATATGTTTGCTGATGAGGAGAAACAGACAAAGCCAGCTAATGTGAAAACGCGGGGTCCCTTATGAGTTAGGGGTTTAAATATCAGTTTCTGGTGTTTGTGCCTGTGTGGTTTTCTCCATGAAACTGATCATTATCTTTCTAGCTTGAGATCTCCCCTGGGGGTGCTTGGTAAGGGCACCCACCCTCTTTAGATATTAACCATTCTCTAACAGCAAAACCACGGACAGGTCTTGTGGTGTTATATGTGGGGCAGAGTTAAATACGAAACAGACACTGAGGCACACTGAAATCCTGAAGCTGACAACAGCCCAGGAATGCTGAGATTGAGGCCCAGTCTCCTATGTGACTGCTGACTGTAAGAATGTTAACTCTAAATTTCCTGAATGTTGTCAGATCACAGCAGGGAGTCATGCATACTCCCTGTAACATTCTCTCTCTCTTTCTGTCTCCGTCTCTCTCTCTGTTCTCTCTCTCTCTCAAATACACACACACACAAACACACACACACACAGACACACACATACACACCCACATCATAAAGCCTTGAGGAATGTGTTCAGGATTTATGCAAGCGGTGTGCCTGGAGACCACATACTCTGTGAGAAAAATAAAATCTCTAGTCCTGAGAGATGATAATGATCATTTAGATTAGAATCATAAAAAGGAGAGCCATAACATTTACTCTTACCATGAATCTTGGATATTTCTGAATTGCCACCTTTCAAATGATGACATAATTTGGTCAGTTCTACTTCGTTCCCCCTGGTTTTCTTGAGTGACTTAAGCAAAGGGCCAACTGTGTGTTTCCAGCATAGAGCCTGGCATATGGAAACTGCTTAAACAAATGCTATTGGATAAACTTAATGGTGGCTTAAGGTCATTACTCAGGGGTGGTTGGTGATCTTAGACTCCCCTATAAGTTCCATCAACCCTCCTCTTCAAGTCACTCAACCAAGTGAGTTTTTTAAAATATGAGTTTGCAATGTAATCATAGCTTCCAAGTGAATTTTCTGGAAAAAACACAAAAAACCAAAAAACAAACCACCTCCACCTTGCCCCAACCAGATTGTCATCCTTAAAACCCCCATATGCAGAATGCTGAAGCTGGCCCCATCTCTCATATGACCATTTCTTCCTCCCTACTAGGTAATGATGGCTTGCCTGAGATAATCCACACCAGTGTACAGGAGTGATGACTCTTATACCTAATAGCTCTATGACATCTTGGGGGCAAGTTTCTTAACCTTACTGGTGCCTCAGTTTTCTTATCTGCAGAAAGGAATAAGAATATCAACATTCTATAGTAGTTTTCACAAATTATTATAATGGATGCATACTACTCGATTAATGAGCAGTTATAAGCAATATCCCTCATATGAAATATAGGTCCAGTGGTAATTCTGGATGAATGTTGCCTCTTTCAAGGAAAGTATCTTCATTGTATCAGGGACCTAGTCATTGTAACAGACTCACAGTGATTTCCAGGAGGGAAATCTCTGCTTTAATTGAGAGTGCTAACAACATAGGGATAGTGGGAGAGAAAGTTTTAATTATAGTTTTTAGGTGAAGCTCTTCTTTCACACTATCTTGGGACTGATCACTTCTGGTGGGGTTTCAGTGAGTGGAACTTTCTGGGAGCCTCAGAGCCATAACCAGTGGGATCTGCACAATGAGGGGCTTGACCTTCATCGACGCTACTGGCTCCGTGCCTTCCTGAGCAATACATGATACCCCTATTGGGAAGGCAGTCCTGATATGTCCGGAGCACCTCTTGCCAACAGGAGGTCACTCCACCCAGGGATAAGCAGAGAGAAGAACCTATGCTTTCTTTACATGTGCACAGCATCCTTATTCCAGAGGTTGTTGCTCAGTGACATATCAGACCAGAACTCCCTGAATCAGGCACCAGGCTGTAAGCAGACTCATAGTTTGAAGAAGTTATCCGGGTGATTCTGGCATGTTTTATCACTATAGTTCCCCTGCCCACAACTTTACTGACACTCACATCTTCCATACCACTTGAGAATCAATGTTCTATAGCTGACCCGTGAACTACATGGACTGAATGCACAGGTCTACTAATATGTGGATTTTCCTCCATCTCTGCCAACCCTGAGACAGCAAGACCAGCCCCTTCTCTTCCTCCTCCTCCTCAGCCTACTCAATGTGAAGGTGATGAGAATGAAGACCTTTATGATGATGCATTTCCACTTAATGAATAGTAAATATATTTTCTCCTCTTTGTGATTTTCTTAGTAACATTTTCTTTTCTCTAGCTTATTTTATTGTAAGAATACAGTGTATAATACATATGACATACTACCTACTAAATATGGGTTAATCTACTGTTTATGTTGTCAACAAGGCTCTTGGTTGAAAGAAGGCTAGTAGTGTTTAAGTAGTAGTTAAATTAGTAGTAGTTAAGTCAAAAGTTATATGCAGATTTTCAACTGTGTGGTGGGCCAGTGTCCATAACCCCTATGTTGTTCAAGGGTCAGCTGTTTTATTTGGCCGTATTCTGAATGTGCACACTCTTCTTGAACAATTGTACAAAATAATAATCAACAATGTCATCAATGTGGATTGATTTTGTATAGTTTCTCTTGAGTAACTGAATCTGAATATAATTGCTGTGTATTTAATAATTTTCTGTGCGATTATAGTTTAACCCTAATAAAATCACATTAAGAAGGTCTCCCCAAAGAGAAAATCAATTTCACAAAAAAATTCTATAAGCCAAGGGTCAATATCGAACATTATGGCTACCTAGGGCTTGAAGTGGCATTATGTCTAGCCCAGCTTGTTGCCATTTAGAGTCTTTCCCTGCTCAGGAAAACATACTGGACCTAAAAAAGAAAATCCCTTCTTAGACACCTAATGTTCAAGGAATTAGTGGTTTCCCACCCCATTTAACTTGTTTCTACATATCATCATCTAGACTGTTCTTTTATGAGCCCCCGATTCCACCTCTAATGATAAACTGAGTCAAAGAGGGAGGAGAGAAAGGCAGGAAGAGAAATGTGGAGCAAATATACAATTGTTAAGCACTTATGATGTGCCAAGCAGCAAAGAATGAGTAATGGGACTCATCAAGCACCTACTGTCTACAGGCAGATTCTAAGTGCTGGCAATATTGCCCTTGTTCTTTAGGAGATTATAGTCAGTTTCCATCGGGTAACTGAGTGCTGCCAGTTGTCATAGCAGCAGGATTGGATCAATTAGTAATTGAAACTCAATGTAAATAATTACATAACATAATTTTCTGCTATTCTAGTAAAAAAAATTACTATAAACATATATCACTATGCTTGGACATTAGAAGGGATTCTCACCAAAGGAAACATTGGCATGACTGAAGCATTCACATGCACTGGGCTCTTGCTTGAGTCACATCCAATCCTCATATGACTCACCAGTGTTAGCAATCAAAAAATGAAGGCAGCCTACTCACATCTGGATTCTGATCATGGGCTCACTATGGGAAGTGCTTAAATGTCCTCGCTTTGGAATAAAGAAACACAAGCCAAGCATAAGGGGACGAAGGCCCATTGTCAACTTCAAAAGACACTGTTAGTATCCTTAGAATTCTTTTGCTTTGGACATCCTTTGTGTCCAAAGGATGATACATCCTTTAACTCAGGAACTAGACATGAGCAGCAGGAAGTGAAGGCCCATTTGGGGGACTTTAGGATTTGCTTCAGAGGATGAGCAGTTATCATAAGGGAGAGAAAGTTTGTGTTGCTGGTCGGCAAATACCAAGTGCTTCCTCTCTATTCTGTGGGACAAAATCATCATTGTACCTTTCCTTGGAAGCATGCTGTGGCTGGTACTGCTGGTACCCTTCACATATCCCCCTGGGTCTTACATTTCAGTGCTTATAGCACTGATTTACAATTTGGGGCACATTTGCCTGAGAGCTTTCTCTGACTTCTAGGGACAATCTGTGCACAGACATGGGAAACTAGAAATGCTAATTTGCTGCTTCTGAGAGCCATCAACCAATACCTGATGGAAATAGCAAACAAATTGTCCTGCTTTCTTGCCCCTTGCTGGGATGACTCTGAGGCTCCTACTTTACACTATCTCCTACAATCCTCCAGGAGGATGAAGCTTCAGGTGACCACGGCAGTTACTTGCTTGACATTACATTCTTTATGGTTGCCTTCTCTTCTCCAGCTCCACTCCATTTCCCTGCCAGTGTTTCCTAGGTTCACTTCCCAAATAAACTACTGGCACTTGAATCCTTCTCTCAAGGTCTACTTTTGAAGAAACCCAGACTGAAACTTATCATACTCTTCTTTTCTCATCATACTTTTTCTTACTCGGTCTAACTGGAAGCTTAGGTAATTAAGTTCTCTTGATCCTTCATCTCTTAATCTTGATAAACCAGTGTTGAAAATCCAAACACTCACAGAGATGCAGCAAGTTACATAAATGGGAGAAGTGAGCTGGATAGATATTATGCTAACCAGATGGTACATACTCTGTCTCAAAGAGCCAGCTGCAACTCAGCCCCAGCCAATTGTTGCCACATGGAAAAGTGGGCCCAATGTGGTCACATTGAGTTTCTCATGAGAAGACAGAAATCTAGATTTTTGTGTAGAATCTCTTAATATGTAAATATTGGCCACAAATTCAGATGCTTTTATAACACTGAGCTGGCCAAATAAAACACATCTGCGAGCCATATTTGGCCCAGGGGCCACCAGTTTGCAATCACTATTACAGAAATGCAAACCTTAGCAGGAAATTCACAGATAACATTTAAAGTAACAAGGGTTGCAGCACTTAAATGGATTTTCACAGCCATTATCACATCTCTTTTAACAGAACCCATCCTCCGCCCACCCACAAATGGCTGTATCCAGCACCGCATATCTGCTCAAAAAACAAAAGAGACCCAAGTGGAAAGAGAAAGCTAATCATGGACTTGGCATCTGACTGTGGTCTGGCTTAATACAATATTCTTAGAGCCAACTGGAAAGGAAACCACCGCCCAAATCCGTCACGACGTGTGCTATCACAGTGAGTTTAAATTGGGTGGAAATGTTGTGAGTTTAATAAAATAGAACTGCTGAGATGTACATCTATATCTAGGTTTAGCTGATAGCTTTTCCAAGGGCATTGTGATGTCAAGTATGTTTGGCAGGTTCAATTCTCTCAGCACCCACATTTGCACTGTTTGTAAGATGGGGGTGATTGGAAGCACATGTGCTAATAGTAACTATGCATAATGTGTGAAATTAAGGAAGTGTGGAAGTTTCACTCATGGTCCTAAGCTAACCCTTTCCAGTTGTGTTGGGGGAGAGGAGCAGAGAGTGACATCATTTTTTTCTTCTTTTAGGAAACAACCTGAAGCTTTTAGCCTACCTTTCCTTTTGCATTTAGAAACCAAAATGCACAAATAATAATTAAGACCCTGGAATCCCATCTCCGCCGTAGGAAAGATCAGCATCAAGTGGTGCTTTTAGGTCGGCCGCAGTGGCTCATGCCGGTAATCCCAGCACTTTGGGAGGCCAAGATGGGTGGATCACTTGATGCCAGGAATTCGAGACTGGCCTGGCCAGCATGGTGAAAGCCCTCTCTACTAAAAATGCAAAAATTAGCTGAGTGTGGTGGTGCATGCCTGTAGTCCCAGCTACTCAGGAGGCTGAGGTGGGAGAATTACTTGAACTCAGGGGGTGGAGGTTGCAGGGAGAGGAGATTGCAATACTGCACACAGCCTGGATGACAGAGTGAGACTCTGTCTCAAAAAAAAAAAAAAAAAAAAAAAAAAAGAAGTGGTCCTTTTAGTTCTATGTGTCTACCAGCCACACCCATATGTAGGAAGGAATAAGTTCTAGAGACCTAATGTACAGCGTGGGGAGCATAGTAATAAATACTGTCTTATATACTTGAAATTTGTGGAGAGAATAGATTTAAATGTTCTCACATGCACAAATGTAACCAGGTGAGGTGATGAATATATAAAATTTCAATTTGTCAATTATATTTTAATAAAGCTGTTGGAAAGAAAACAAAATGGAACCCAATGATATGCTTTTGATTTAAAAAAATAACTATTTTGAGAGAAAAGGGCTATTATCAAAATAACTGAGCAGTACTCTTCAAAAGTGTCAAGGTCATAAAGAACAAGGAAAGACTAAGAAACTGTCATGGACTGGAGAACACTAAGGAGACACGACAAGTAACTGCAGTATGAGATCCTGAATCGGATCATGGAATTGTAATGGACCTTAGTGGAAAAATACGGTGGCATCTTAATAAAGTATATAGTTTAGACATTAGTATTGTACTAATTTTACTAATGCTACTTAGTACAATACTAGTTGGGTTACTTAGTACAATACTAGTTGGGTTACTTAGTTCTGATAATTGTCCTATGCTTACATAGGACGTTACCGTAAGAAGCTGAGTGAAAGATATATTGGAACTCTCTGTACCATTTTTATACCTCTTCTGTAAATCCAAAACTATCTCAAAATTCAAAAGTTTTTTTTTAAAGATTGTTATAAACAAGATTTTGGTGCTTGGAAGGGCTAAACAAGGTAATCATAACTTCTTACAAAATTTTGCCTTAGTAGGCTTTTGAAGGAAGAGGATCTCAGTATGCTACATATAATAAGTAGAATTGTATTTTAGCTCTATTTTATAGGTAAATTGAGGTTCAGATACCTCTTCTTGTCAAAGGTTACCCAGCTAGTGAGTTCATGGATAGCAAGACAGGTGACTGGTAATTCTCACTGGGAACATTTTCTTGGCCCTAAATGCCTTATGGTAGTGATTCTTACACACAGAGATAAATAAAAATGTAAAACAGACAGATATAAAAGACCAAATATGCACCGTATAAGTAAATGTAAGAATTTTTTGAATGATCAGATGCTATCTCAAATTGGTGATAAAAGCACATGAACATTTTTTCATATACTTATTTGCCATTTGTATATATCCTTCATTGAAATGTCTTTTACACATTATCCAACTGAATAATTTTTTTCACTGTTTAGTTTTAAGAATTCTTTATATATTCCAGATTCTAGTCTTTTGTTAGATATAGGTGGTTTGCAAATATTTTCTCCCATTCTATTCGAGTATTAGAAGAGCTAAGTCTATATTTGAAAAAAAAAAATCAAATAGAATCCCACCTCCCATCATATCTACTATCCCCAGTGTACAAAGGGATTGAGTTAAGAGTGAAAAGCAAAACCATAAAAGTGATAGAAGAAAATAGAAGGTGGCTTTTACTATATAATCTCGGTGTGTGCTATATATTTATTTAAGGAGAACTCTAAAGGCAGAAATCATACAAGACTGCATGGATTTACTTAAATTGAAAGCAAATTTTTATCTCCCAGGACACCCCCACAGCACACATAAACCATCAAGCTGTCTGTTCCTTTATAGTCACTTTCACTTCCCTTCTGCTGCCCCCGTCTTCTCCTTAACCCCTGGTAATCACTAATTTGTTTACCACTACTATAATTTTGTCATTTCAAGAATGTTATATACATAGGATTATACTATATATAGTCTTTGAAATTGGCTTTTTTCACTCAACATAATTCTCTAGAGATTCATCCAGGTCATTGTGTTGTATCACTAATTCATTTTTATTGCTGAATACTGTTCCATGGCATGGACGTACCACAATTTGTTCAACTGTTCACTTATTGAAGGACATCTGGGTTGTTTCCAGTTCTGGGGTATTACAAATAAACCTGCTTCAAACATTTATTCACAGGGTTTTGCACACATAAATCTTTACATCTCTGGGATAAATTCCCAGGAGTGCAAATTACTGGGTTGTGTAGTAGTTTCATGTTTAGTTTTTAAAGAAATCATGAGACTGTTTTCCAGAATGTCTATACCATTTAAATTCCCAGTAGCAACCTATGAGTAATCTAGTTTACTTGTACTCCCTCCAGATTTGGTGTTGTCTATATGTATATTATAAATACATATATATATATTTGTTTGTTTATTTCAGCCATTCTTCTAGATGTGTGGAGATTGTGTGGTTGTGTGCAGTGATTGTGGTTTTACTTTGCATATTTCTGATGGCTACTGATGTTGAACATCTTTTCACATGCTTATTTGCCATTTTCATTGGCAAATATTCTTCACTGAAATATCGTTTGACCATTATCCAACTGGATTTTTTTTCACTGTTTATTTTTGAGAATTATTTATATGTTCTAGATACAAGTCCTTTGTTAGATATGTGGTTTGCAAATGTTTTCTCCCATTCTGTATTGTCTTTACATAATCTTAACAGGTTCTTTTGCGGAGCAAATATTTTACTTTTGATGAAATCTAATTTATCCATTTTTCCTGTATGGGTCATGGTTTTGGAGTCAAATCTAGGAAATCTTTGCCTAGCCTTAAACCTTCAAGATTTTATCCTGCCTTTTCTAAAAGCTTTATAGTTTTACATTTTGCATTTAAGTTTGGGATCCATTTTGAGTAATGTTTTGTGTAAAGTGTGAGACTAAGTAGAGTTTTCACAATTGTTTTTTTTTTTTCCTTCATCACTTGAAAAATATGGTGCCATTTACTTCTGATCTTCATGGTTTCTAATGAGAAATTCACTGACATTTGAATTATTTTTCCTATATAGGTAAGGTTTTTGTTTTTTCATTGGCTGTTTTTGAGATTTCTCTTTTAGTTTTCAAAAGTTTAATTATGATGTGTCTAGGCATTGATTTATTTAGGTTTACCCTATTTGGAGTTTGCTCAGCTTCTTGAATCTGTACATTTATGTGTCTTGCCAAATTTGAGAAATTTCTGCAATTATTTCTTGGAGTCCTTTTTAGACACTCTCTTTCTCCTCCCTTTCTGGAACTCCACTGACATGGGTGTTAGAGCTTTTGTTATAGTCCCACGGGTCTCTGAGGCTTCGTTCACTTTTTTCAGTCTATTTTCTTCCTATTGTTCAGATTAGATGATTTTTATTGTTCTATCATACCGTTCACGATTTCTTCCCTATGTCTCATTTATTATAGTGTTAAGCCCATCCACTGAGCTTTTTGCTTCCATTGCAGTTTGTTTCAATTTCACAATTTTCACTTGGTTCCTCTTTGTATCTTCTATTTCTTTGATAAGACTTTCTATTTACTTGCTGAGGCTTTCTACTTTTTTCCTTTCTCTATTCTAAGTGCGTTTATAATTGTTTTTTGAACCATTTTTATAATATCTTTTTAAATATCTTTGTCAGGTAATTCTGACATCCCTGCCAATCTGTTGGCATGTATTGATTCATTTTCCTCATTAGTTTGAGATGTTCTTGATTCTTGGTATGATGAACTTTTTTTTAATTGAAATCTAGACATTATGACATGAGACTATGGATGTTATTTAAATATGTTTTAGCTGATTTTTTCTGATACTGCTCTAGTAGAGGAGGGGCGATATCATTTCATTACTGCTGGTGGGGGGTGGGAGTTCCAGTTCCCAGGTAGTCTACACCACCACTGCAATTTGAGTGGCCTCATTGTGGAGTAATGGTGAAAGTCTTGGTTCTTTTCCTGGCCTTTTCTGATATCATCCTGGAAGGGGTAATGGGGTGGCTCATTACAGCCTTGTAAGGGAAGTCTAGGCTCCCCACTCAATCTTTAAAAGTCTTATTATATTTGTTTTACCCAGGGGTTTTAGTTGTACTTAGTAGGAGGAATATTTAATGTACTTCATATTCTCAGATGTGAAACTTCCAATAGTATTTTTATTTATATCTATTTTTAGAGAGTGACCTTGGAAGGCTGGGAATTTTTTAGAAACTTGTATTGCATTATCTCATTTATTGTCACAGCAATCCTATAATAGAGGTAATGTATTTTAAGCTAGACAAGAGTACTCATCAGGATTAAGCAAATTGCCTAGGATCAAGCAACTAAATAATAGACCAGAATTCTAACCCAGGTCTCTTTAACAGAGGAGCCCAAAAAATGTCTGTAATCTCTGGGCCCTGACCTGGCCGTGGCACTTTCATTATCTTCACTAAACTTTATGAAAATTACAAATATGTGGAGTGAGTGTGTGTGTGTGTGTGTGTGTGTAAAGCAAAGGTGGGGATGAAATTTCCATCAGCTGGTAAGGTGAGGGTCAGTACTAGCATGTGAGAGAACAAAGTGCCTGGAAGGTAAGGACACCAGGAGAATCTAAGTCCCTCAAGAATTCAGAGACTCTGGATTTCCACAGGCTTAGAAATTGGAAGCAGGGTAGGTGTGCCACCGGTTAAAGGCATTTTTTGTTTGTTTGTTTGTTTGTTCGTTTTTTTACCTAGATCTTAAGGACAATCATTTTTACTTGGGTGAACTCTGATTCTTTGAAGTATGAGAATGAGACTGGAGGACTAGATCTGTGAATTAGGGGAACTGAACAATTTGATGATCATTTCACTCTGAAAAACAGAGCAACTTGGCTTAGGTCACACCCAGTAATGTTGAAAGCCAAGAAAATAACTCATGTCCTCTGTCTCCTTATTCAATGATATTTCCAGTATAAAAGGATAGACTCTGGATTTCTTTTGTTGCTCAAGGGTAAAGATACTGGAACTATTATTTGACCTGAATAAATAGAAGAAAATGCACTCTACCTATTCGTCATTTACTCATCTCTTTTTAACTTGGAATAACATGATTATATCTGATGACCTAAGCTTCTCTACAATAGATGCATTCTGTATGTTCAGGACGAAATTTGGGTCAGGATAGATTCATTTAGATTTCCCATTCATCATTTCATTTGTATATGATTTCTCCAAGAGTCTTTCCAGTGTTTCAAGAGCACAACTTTGGAGTCTGCCCAATCCTAACCTACTGGGAGCAAGTTACCTTTCTGCAATACTTTAGATAATCTGGTTCATCAACTTTTCCAGTGCAATGGTGAGTCCATGAACCAGAGTCCCATGACTTCCATGGTGGGTTCCAAAGGCAAAGGCTAAAAAAACTTTGCTCAAAAAAGCCATCATCTGAGGATCTTTGCTCTTTTTGAACAGAGAGTGATCTTTGATTTCATGCTGTGCTCAGCCCTTTCACAAGATCATCGGATTTAACAGTGGCTTGAAGAAACCCAGTGTTACTTCATAAAACACATGTTGCAAATAACAAATTCATAAGGAGGTAAGAAGAGATTTTATTAATTGGATTCGTAAATGAAGCATTGTAATAAAGTTGTTCTCAATATTTTGATTTGAAAGAAGCATCAGAGCTGACAGACCCAGGCTTCTGGAATCTATTTAAAAGTTTTAATGATCTTGTTTCACGAATAAGTTTGCCCCCTGGTTCCCAGCTTTTGTCCCTTTCTAAAGTGACCAGATTTGAAGGGAAATATCAGATGGCATAGGCCCTACAGCTGTACTCTGTAAGTCACAGCTGAAAGTATCACTCTTAGGATGAAGGACATGTCCTCTTAGGATGAAACTCAAAGAAAACGGACAAAAAGACCTGTGCTAGGCCCAGTGTAGGAGGAATAAATTTCCCTTTATCTATATTCTTTTAGAATATTTTTTCAGTTTTGACTTCCTTCCTTAGCTTCGGCCTGTCATCTCTGCTGAACAGTCAGCTATGTGCTAGAGACTTGTTCTTCATTGCCATACACTTGCAGTAAAAAGAAAATGTCAGTTTGACTTAAAAATGATCTTGATGAAGCAGTAAAATTATTCATTTTATTAAATCTCAACTCTCGATTATGTATCTTTTTACCATTCTGCATGGTGAAACCGGACGTATACATAAAGTATTGTATGCATACTGGTGCACAATAGATCTTGCAAGGTAAAGCACTGTGTGATTGGTTTTTCATAGTGAGCTGAACTGGCCTCTCTTCATGAAACATAATTTTTATTGGGAAAAATGATTGATAGACAAACCATAATTATTCAGACTTGGGTGTTTGCTCAAAATGAACCATGTGAGATGGTCATTTCAAGGAAAACTATTGATAACATACATTGGCAATGGTAAAATATTGAGCTTCCAAGAAAAAATTAGAAACTGAGCTTGACAGCTTCCCAAAGACTCTTCTGATGAGGTTGTTGGTAATACTGACAAATGGCACTTTATATATTGAATAATACAATGTATTATTTTACGGGTCTGTATGACTCAATGAACCAATGTTTTCCAAAAGATCAATGCATAATGTTAATAACATCATTCATGGTAAAAGATCCATTTCAAATGCAAGATTGGCCAATGGATTAAATATAACAGTACAGAGTTTCATTGATATATTTCAGATTCTACATGGCAACTAACCTTTAAGAAGCTGCCCTTGTTGAGTCCTTCTTTTTCCTTTTTTTTTTTTTTTTTTTTGAGACGGAGTCTCGCTCTGTTGCCCAGGCTGGAGTACAGTGGTGCGATCTCGGCTCACTGCAAGCTCCGCCTCCTGGGTTCACGCCATTCTCCTGCCTCAGCCTCCCGAGTAGCTGGGACTACAGGCGCCCGCCACCTCGTCCGGCTAATTTTTTTGTATCTTTTTAGTAGAGACGGGGTTTCACCGTGTTAGCCAGGATGGTCGCGATCTCCTGACCTCATGATCCGCCCGTCTCGGCCTCCCAAAGTGCTGGGATTACAGGCTTGAGCCACCGCGCCTGGCTGAGTCCTTCTTTTTCTAATGACTTATCTGTATAAAGTCAATTTTCTTCATATACATTAACCAAAACAACAGTCACAACCAATTAGATGCAAAACCAGAAATACATATCCACCTGTCTTCTATAAAACCAGATATTAAAGAGATTTGCACACACATACACACACACGCTAATCTCACTAATTTTTTGGTTTGTTTTTAAAAGTGTAGTTATCGTTCATAAAATATGTACGTTAACATATGCTTATTGCTGTCTTTAAAATAAATTGATAAATATTTTAAAATCATGTTTCAGTTCCTAATAGGATGAACTATAGCTAGACAGAACTCACATAAGCACAGCTCTTTAAGGTCCTCAATACTTTTTAAAATGTAAAGTGATCCTGAGACCAAACATTTGAGACCCACTGCTCTAGATCATCTCTTTGCAATTTTTTTCTTTCTTAGTTTTAGAGAAAAAAAATAGTACAGTTATCTTTAGTGGGGCTACCTGGGACTTGTTAACTCTATCATTTTTCTTAGTTGTGATAGGGAAGGGGTGGATAACTCCAGGAAACAGGCTGGTGTTTGCCTACTCTCCAGGCAGCTCGAGCAGAAGCAGAGTGTGGTTCCCTCAGGAACTCTGCCTGGAGGCCTTGACAGTGGGCTTGAACCAAACCAACTGTTGAAGGAGTCTGGCGCAGAGACCTCACTCATTTGCATTGTTTGGTGTGATTTTGCTGGCTTCATACTGTGAATCTACTCAACAAACATCTTAATTCAAGAAAAAGTCATTTAGCACCTACTGGGTGGGAATCACAGTGCTTTTGGGAATACCTGTCAAAAAATAAGCTATGGCCCCAAATCAGCACAGCATATCAAGAGAAACAAATAATAATAGCAAACTTGTCGGTGGTGCCAGGCGTGATCGGAAATGCTTTCCTTCTGGTATTTTCTGATTTAATCCTCACAACTACCCTATTTTAGAATAATTCCTGTTTATCAGAGGAGAAAGTGGAGGTTTAGGGAAGATTAGCATCTTGCTCAACATCACACTTAGCAAGCTGCAGAGCTGGGAGAAGAACCCAGGTGTCTTCGTTGTAAGCATCTGAACTTTAAATTGTCCCTGAAAATGATGAGATTAGACAAGCTAGAATAGAGTGGAAACAGAGTGAGAAGAGAAAACTAATTCTGAGAGGGAAAGCCTGTCACTGAGCTAGACCTTGAGGGAAAAGTGGATCTTCAACTGGAGGACATCTGGGGGTGGGAAGTGCATTCCAGGCAGAGGTCACTGCTTGCACAAAGGCCTGCAGCTAATAGGATACCTGGCACATTTGGAATAGTGTGGCTTGAGATTGGAAAAGCACATAGAGCAAAACTGGGGAGAGCTTTGAAAGGGATATTGAAGATGTTGGACTTTGTTCAAGGAGGGTGGTAGCCTTAAAGGATTTTGAAAAGGGAAGTGACATGCTCCAAGCCGTGCCTCAGGGAGACAACAACATGCACAATTAGACATCTGCATTTGCTTAGCAACAGAGAGCTCTAGGGCTGTAACTCTTACTCCAAAGGAATTCCTGATGATTTCATTTGCAACAGGCCAGAGCTCCTGCCCGTTTGGCACTAGGATGTGGTGTGTGGCTTTGTTTTAACAAACCTTGGCCATGACTCCCTAACACAAAGCAGAGCTTAGGGTTGTGACCCTCTGCAGCAGAGAACTCCCTGCCAACTGTCAAACCAAGTTCTCAAAGAGAAGCCTTCTTTCTGCTCCGACCTCCTTCTCTCTCACCTTCTCCCTTCAAGTGGTGGATGTTAGCATATTGAAAGCTCCTTTAAATGCTTACAGGAAGTTAGTATTTAACCAAGGGAGGTCTCCAGCAAAGCCCTATCAGGGCCAGAAACCAAGAAGCAGGAAATCATGTGGCATCCACCTGCAACCACTCCGGCTCTCACGTAAGCCTCCCCAGAGAGAGCTACAGACTCCATTTGGGAACTTCCTTGGAGGTCGCTGAGTGAGATGCTAGTATTTTCCAACATCCCAATATGCACATATGACTTATGGATAATGTATAACCCTAATATTTCCCACAAGGAGTTGAGGTGGTTTGCAATAACAAAATTCACATTAAATTCTTTAAATTCTAATATTTAAAAATAAAAACACCACCCCCCAACAAAGAAAAAATACATGTGCAGGCACATCTGCTAATCTTTGAGAAGCTAGGGAAGGGTGGTGACATATTGTTTAATTTATAAACCATTTTTTTTCTTTTTTTGAGATGGAGTCTCACTCTGTTGCCAGGCTGGAGTGCAGTGGCATGATCTCTGCTCACTGCAACCTCCACCTCCTGGGTTCAAGCAGTTTTCCTACCTCAGCCTCCTTAGTAGCTGGGAGTACAGGCACGTGCCAAGACGCCCAGTTAATTTTTGTATTTTAAGTAGAGACGGGGTTTCACCATGTTGGTCAGGATGGTCTCAATCTCTCACCTTGTGATCTGCCTGCCTCGGCCTCCCAAAGTGCTGGGATTACAGGTATGCTCCACCGCGCCCTGCCATTTGTAAACCATTTTAAAATATCACAATCCCAGGAAGTCTTCCCATGCAGGAGCCACATGTGCAAACCTGTTTATAGGAACTCCACCGAGATTCTATTAAACAACCCACTATTTGGGTGGGAGGGGGAGTGGGGAAGTCAGAAACTGTAAACCGTTAGACTAAATTTAAGCGTTGCATTTTTTCTTAACTTTTTAAAAAGTGTTGTATTTAACAGCCCAATGATGCCTACAAAGAAGTAAGATAACTTTTCCCTGGGTGGGGTAATTGAAGCAAAGAGACAAGAAAAAGTTCCTAGCTCTTGCATGAGAAGGCAAGGCATTGTTTCCCTTCTCTGTTGAGTTATGACAGATAACTCTGATATGTGAAAAGAGAAGACAAGCCGGGAAGAGCAATTGGAAATTCTGAAGTAATTACAAATCACATGGCATGAGTAAAATACATCCATTTAAGCTGAATTTCTTTCCAGAGACGTTTACTTGAACTCTAAAACAATTTGGATCTCTTGAAAGCAGTTCTCTTAATTGAAAAGTTTTTATTTTTCTTTTATAGAACATCAGATCTTTTTGTATCTATTTAATGCATGTGTACTCATTTAATGCCCTTGTTACTGTATTAAATAGTTTTTGATTATTTTGTCAATTGGAAGTTACTGGCTTCCATTTATCACAGTATAATGCAATGACTGCAAGAACAAGTGATTTTCAAGTTTAAGCTAACTTTTCCAAGTTATTTTACTTTTATCTTTCAACCCTCCTATTCTTCCATTTACAGAAACTACAAGTAAAGATGACATAGATGGACTAGAAAGATTGCCTGATTTTCTTAAATCACTGAGGTGTTGAGTAAACCTGCTTTCGTTCGGATTTTCATTTTCAGCATGAAGCTGGTTTGCAGATGGCTGATTAGGAAATCTTGGCAGATGTCATGAATGTGGCAACCTGAGAAATCAAAGCTGATACAAGAAGGGCCTGATGATGTAAGAAGCACTTCTATCTGTTTATCTGGATTGCTGTGTCCAACAGAAGTTTACAGCTGGCCAGCAGTGTGGCAAGCAGAACACCATGCTAGGAGTGTAAATATCAGATAGGAGGAAAAAAATGGGAATATCTGGTATCCTCCAGGAAACCTGGAGCTGGTGACTTTTCCTTATAATTGGCTAGTATGTGAATATCAACATTTCCTGGTCCTTGGGACTGTTAGTTTATTTTAACTTGTTCACTGAACACTGCTTTTCATGTACCATCTGTCTACTCAGAATCTGTTGCTTTGAGATAAAGTTCAACTGCCTTGGGCTAATACTTAGAGGGCTGCACTAGCTTAGAGTCCCCATTAGCTTTTCCAGCACTAAAGATACTGGAATATACTGAGTGTTGAAGAATGAGTAAAGTTGCATTAGGCAAAGATGGTTAAGGAAGAAGGAAATTCAGGTACAATGGAGAGATAGGGGAAAATATGGATTCTTGAAAGGACAAGAAGTGTTTAGAGAATGGTAAGTTATACAGTGTGACTAGAATGTAAAATATATGGAGGGACCTGGGAAAGACAAAATCCCAAAGGGAGGTGGGGTCATGTAATATAGCGTCATGCAAGCCAAGCAAATGATGTTGGGTTTTATTTCTGTAGCCACTGTAGTGGCCAACAAAGGGTTTTGTGAGCCGAGGTGTTATAATCAGTGCTGGATTTTAGAAAACTAACTGGCAGCAGATGGATGTTCTGATTGGAATTCTCAGAAAGGGTCAGATAACTGCAAAAGACCTTCTTAAACACTGTAATTACACAAAAACATCTTACATTTGTTAGAAATTGCAGAGATTACCAACTGGCCCAAGACATCATGGTGAAAATATTCAGACAACTGGCAAACTTCTCTTTCTCTATATGTTATTTCCAAATGAGATAATCTTCGATCTTTTCTTCCATCCAAATTATTCCCTGTCTTGAAAAAAATGTTAAAAATGTTGGGAAAATGCACTCCACCCGTTTTTTTGGAAGGGCTAGTTTCTTAGTTCCTATGTGAGCCAAATCATAATCCACAGGAATTTTCTTAGAAAAAGGGGATTGCCAAAATATTCTTCCAATATGATTCTTGTGGGAATCTATGGAAGGTAAATCCTAGTTACAGTTATAGAATGTAAGAGAGGAAGAAAAACATTAACCACAGTCAAAACGTATTGTAAAGTATCCAAGACTTTGTTAGTTCTTGGTGAAAATTTACATCTCATAAAAAAGCATGGAGAGCTCAGAGGTTACATAATCTATATTTTAGTCTTCTACAGATACTTTATTACTATTATTATTATCATCATTGTCAGAGGCAGGGTCTCACTCTGTCACCCAGGCTGAAGTGTAGTGGTGTGATCATAGCTCATTGCAGCCTCAACCTCCTGGGCTCAAACGATCCTTCCACCTCAGCCTCCTGAGTATCTGGGACTGCAGGTTTGCACCACCACAACTGGCTGATTTTTAAATATTTTGTTGAAATGAAGTCTCACTGTGTTGCCCAGGCTGGTCTCAAACTCCTGAGCTTAAGCGATCCTCCCACCTTGACTTCTCAAAGTGCTGGGATTACAGGCCTAAGCCACTATGCCCAGCCAAATGCTTAATTGTTGATAGGGATTTTTCAAGAACATTCTATAAACATTTTTGGGCATTGTGCAGGGCGCTGTGGGTATACTGGTGAACAACGTAAACACAGCCTCAGCCCGCATGTGGCTTATATCTAAAATAAAAGTACAAAAAAATAGATAAGCAATTATAATATAACAATATTTTTAGTGTGAAATGTTTTGATACAGGAAGTATAGAGTGTAACATGACCATACAGGCTAAATTTGGAGGTCAGGAAACACATCCTTGAAGAAATTACAAAGAAGGCAGGATGTGGTGGTTCGCTCCTGTAATCCCAGCACTTTGGGAGGCTGGGTGGATCACTTGAGGTCGGGAGTTTGAGATCAGCCTGGCCAACACGGTGAAACTCCATCTCTACCAAAAAATACAAAAACTTAGCTGGGCATGGTGTTGTATGCCTGTAATCCCAGCTACTCAGGAGGCTGAGGTGGGAGAGTCCCTTGAACTCAGGAGACGGAGGTTGCAGTGAGCCAAAATTGTGTCACTGCACTCCAGCCTGGGTGACAGAGTGAGATACTGTCTCCAAAAAATAATTAATAAATAAATAAAAACAAAGAAAAGAAAAGAAATTACAAAGAAGCTGACATCTTCAGATGTCATAAACATAAGAAGAACCTAGACCAGCAAAATGTGTAAGCAGGGAGAAGGAGGGTGGGTGAGAGTATGAGCAGAGCTCTCTGCGAAAACTCAGAGTAAAGAGAAAGCCTGTGCATTCAGGAAACCAAGTATCTCATCCCAGGAATTCATATATATACTGTGTGTATGTGGAGGGTAGGGATGGAACAGGTGGAAGGGCAGAGTATCCACAGATGAAGCTGGAGAGGCAAGCAGCGACCAGATCTACCGAGTCTGGTAATACTCAGGACAGAATTTGGGATTTATCCTTAGAGCAGGGGCAAAGCATTGGCAGCTTTTAAGCAAAGGAATGACCATGATGATATTTGCATCTCAGAAAGATCCCTCTGAATGTAGATTGGAGAATGAATGGGTGGATGTGGATAAGTTGGAGGCAGGAAGCTCAGTACAGAAGGATGTTATAATCTTCAGGAGTGATGATGGAAGCCTGAGTAAGGCCAATGGAAATGGAGACAGAAAGGAGGAGATGGATTTGAACAATATTAACAAGAGACAATAGACAAGACTTTGTAATTGTTGTTTAGAATGAGGGTTAAAAAGCAGGCAAGAATGAGTGCTGTATTTGTGGCTGACCTGGTATTTAATAACTGTTTACTGAGATGGGGCATTGAGGTGGAGAGGAGGAGCAGATGAAGGGATGAAGATAAGGAGTTCACTTTTGTTTTTACTAAGTTTAGGATGTCTGATGGGCATTCCAACAGAAAATCTGATTGATGGGCATTCATTCAGAAAATTGGACATGTGGACCTGGAGCTCTGGACTGAGATTTGAGAGACGTTAGCACAGAGATGGTCTAGGGAGACAATGTGTGTAAGGCATCCTTAAGTCTTCTTGGTAGCAGAACTCAAAGCATCCAGTAATATGACTTAAAATGGGAAGAGCTACCCCATTTCTGAATCGGCTTCACCACAGCTCTGTAATACACAAAATTCTCTTTCAATCCATCTCTAGGATCCTAAGAACCTCTGTGTCTCTTCTACCTTCTCCTTCTCTCAAAGAAGTCACAGATTTTCAATCAATTACTTTAAATATCCCTGGTCTGTTTGGGCTTACCTTGGTTCCATCATGTCTTCCTCTATAGTTCTGGTCTGAACGAACTGTACGAGTTTCATAACATTATATACCCACATAAAAGCATAAGAAGAGAATCCAAAAGAGTAAAATCAGGACATGCAGTTTCAGGCAAAATAACTGAGTTGGGTTTTAAGAGGAATTATTTAGGTCATTCGATATTTAATTTAAACTGTATGCTTCCTATTCCACTTTTAATTAATTCATCTTTTGCTTGCGCTGACACGGTCACAGCTTATTTCGGATCCCTTGTTCCCAAAGATCAAATTGCTTTTCTAAAGTAGATTTGGTTTCTAAAACTTGGCATCTCTGAGCTTCTGATGCCGATACAAAGAGCACATACATATTTCAACAATCCACGGATTGTTGTTAGTGAGAGGCATCCGTTCCTGGCCTTTGAGAGGAAGGGCACAGCAAGTTTCTCCATAGGGGGAAGTGATGGAGCTATTATTACATTCAAGACATCACTGGTTTGTCCATTCAGAAACGGACAAGTTAGGCTCTGTGGTCCACTCTAAAGAGGAGACTGTGAAAGTGGGTCCCCTGTTGACACTTTGACTGCTAGCCCTTCCCTCACATCCAGCCTGCAGCAGAAGGTTCCCAGAACCCTGGTTTGCTAACCTTGACCTCTCCCATCACCATGGAAATGCAACATTGCCAAGGGAACTTCCTCTGTGATTATCATTCAGACTATAAAAGAATAGAATAGGAAAAAAGAAAAAGAAAAATTCAATGCCCATTTCATCTCACCATTCAGCCTTTTTCTTTAGAACAAAGGACCTCCCGGCAATTTATTTGAAAGTTTGGTGTCTGGGGCGGGGCCTGGGGTGGGGAGGAGGAGGAGTCAGGCCAAGAACTGCAGCAGCTGCTTAACATGTTGTCAGACTTCTGTTCTGTGGAGCGTTACTGTTGGACTTGAGGCTTACCTGTGGCATATTAAAATATTTGGAATAATGATTGTATCCTTAATGCTACTTGACATTCATTTCGTTTCTCACCTGCACGTTGCTAAGCAAACAACCAAACTATCAATTTTATTATTTTCCCACCACCCCCTTTGAATTAGAAATTTGATAGCAATAAAAGAGGCTCGATTTCAATTTATGGTGGGTTTGTTCCCACAGAGTTGGAAGAAACCATACAGATCTAGTCTAAAGGTCTTTAACCTGAAGTCCATGAACTTTTTGGAACTCTGTGCAAAATATACTATGTGTATTAAAGACAGTTCATAGCTTTTCTCAGATTCTCATAGGTTCTAACATCCAGAAACATTAAGAATAACATATACCTGGTCTAATACCCTCCTTTAACAGATCAGTGAAATGAAACCCAAAGAAGTGATGTCCTTTTGCTTCCTTTCTTCCTCCTGCTCCTTTTTTCTTCTCCTTCTCTTACTCTTTTCTTTTCCTCTTCCTCCTCCCTCTTTCCTCTTCCCAAAGTGACACAGCTGTATATCTTGAATTTTGCTTAGGGTTGGAGTGAATGTTAAACAAAATTGGAAGAGTTCCACATTGGGGCACAATAAAGACAAAAAGTGGGAATGCAGTTAAAAGTGCACCTGGAATCACAGTGAAGATTATCAACGTGTAGGCCGGTTATTGCAGAAAAACATTCTGGGGTTTTGGTCATTAATTAATGCAGGATCCCTGGTAACCCAGCAATCAGGACCTGGCATGTGTTCAATATGTGTTTCTTGGTCCACTAGTTGCCTTGGTAATTGAGTCTCCCTTCCTGTCTCCAGGAGTGGGGATCAGAAGCTGTTGAGGCCCAGTATCCCCAGAGTTACCAGGGAAAGAATGATACAGGAGGCTTCTGAAAATCCTAGGAGTTCCTGTCTGACTTTGACTCTGCCCCCAGAGAGTAGGAAAGGTGAACCCTACGTACCTTGATGAGGTACACGTATTGTGCTTTCATTTGTGATGTCGTACCATCTAGCTGTTACTCATTCTGAACCTTGAAGTCCTCATCAACACTGATAGAGCAAAGACATCCCTTATGAACGTTAGAATCAGACTTGTAAGTTTGGTTGCTGGCTTCAACACTACCAGCCTTGAGCAAGTCCCATAACCTGTTTAGCTCCTGGTTTCTGCATGTGCAAAATGGCAACCACCAAAATACCTACGTTAGTGATGGCTGTAAGAATTAAATAAACTGAGATATATAATGTGTCCGACATGGGGTCTAGCACCCAGTAAGACCCTCAGTATAATAAAGCCTTCCTATTAACTTTCACCCAGCTCCGGCCTTTCTGTATCCACCACGTAAACTGACTCCGAGTGTAGGAATGCTGGATGTATTTTCTTGTGCTGTTTGTTCTGCACTTAAGAATAAATAACAATAATCAAGCCTCAGTTACTCTTTTGCTTTCTCTTGAGCTCCTTAACTGAAATGAATAAGATGGTCTGGAAAAACATTTCGTGTGTCTCTCCACCCACAGTTAAAAAGCACTTTAAGTCTTCTGTGAACCCTGTAAGGCAGTATCACTCAAAGTGTTCAGATTTGTCAATGCTTTTTCGAATTCCTGAGTTCAGGCAATCCACCCGCCTCTGCTTCCCAAAGTGCTGGGATTATAGGCGTGAGCCACCATGCCCAGTGTTAATGCTTTTTATAATAAAACCTTGCAAACTCTCGTAGGAATTAAAGTTATATGTTTTACCCTTTTTATATATTATGTTATGTATGAAAGAGTGATTTCAAGTTAAAAATATACATATTTTAGGTCTGTGTTATAAAATCTTAAGCCAAGTGATGAGAATATAGACATTCATTACATTATTATCTATACTTTTTTGTATTCCCAAAATATCCCAATATAAAAAGATAATATTGCACCAATATTTCATTTTTAATTGTCTATTATTTTAATAGAGGAAAAATTTCAACAGTATTTTTATTTATCAAGTGATATGTACTACTTGATATTTTTCTATTTCCTTTTTTCTTTATTTCTTCCAAAAAAAAACCAGGATACCTATTTGATTTATATTAACTTAATTCTAGATGTAAAAGAATGATTCACGGCCAAATAAATTTTAACATTTCTTTGTGTCATATTTTTACTTTGGGACTAAAACTATGTTAAAGTAAATTGGAGTCTAACTACAAGTTCTAGAATCAACAATTGCTTTCATAACTTGCTTAAAATTTCTCTTTTGAACTTAAAAAATCAACTGGTATTGTTTTTAGATGTGTCTAATTTTTAGGTTTTGTTTCCAAATCACAAGATGAGAATGAAGGTTTTAGGATTTGATTTGCACAAATAACACACTGAGGTTGTTGACAGGCCTTATTCTCAAAAGCTGGAAAGTTAAATTATATATAATCATCATGATTTTACATTTTAAATATTGTTAAAGTACAAGAAACACCCTGATGTGAAATATGAGAACTTCAAATGCTATCCATGGATCCAATGCAAGCACCTTGAGGCAAATTTGCGGATTCACTGCTTTTGTGTTTCCCTTCCACTTTCTGTATTTCAACAACAGAATTCCTTACAAATTAAACAGAATAAAACAACACGAAATGGTATATAGGTCAAAAATATTGTGGCAGCTATAGGGGTTTGGTGTATGGTAAAAAGACTATGTGATTGAATCATGAAGACCCTCGTCAGATGTCCACTAAGTCCTGAGGGCTCGGTGCCATGAACACAGGGGACCCATAAGGACAACAATGCTTGATGTTGTTAAGCCCCAAATGGGAAAGTTGCTGTGTAACGATAACTTGACTGACAAAACAATGAACTAATTAATTCCATTGCTTGGTCACACTTGGATTGGAATACTTGGGACTGATAGCATTTTCCAGGAAGGAATAGAGTTCAACAGAACCCTGACCACTCTGGCTTATAGATTGTCAAGTTGGTGAGAAAATCAATGATTTTGGTCACAAAATCAGGGGGTTCCAGGAGTTAAGAAAAGTCAGCACTATTTTCCACTGTTCAGGCAGTTGTTATATAACAGATAACTCACAGCAGTTGTTTCAAATCCTCTCTATTTTTCATAAATGCCAGACCATCCAGCCTTACTCTCAGCTGACAGCTGTTTCCTCAACCAAGAACATCAAGACCAAAGAGCTCAAGGTCTCTCATCTCCAAACACTCTGAATCTCTACTACCTCTCTGCCCTGCATTCCAGGCCCCCTCCTGGCCCACATAACCCCTGGAACAATGGCCTTAGTTTCCTGTCTTACCCCTCTAGTGATTCTCACTCTTTTCCATCTTTAAGTGTCTCCATCTCTTCTGGGTTTTGCCCTAAACCTATGACAAGCTGGTTCTCCTTTATTCCAAAAACTTCCCCCCACTTTGTTTCATTATCAAAGTACTGGCTGGCTCTTTCTTTCTCTTCATTGTCAAACATTGAGTCTCCACGTGTGTGTACCTTTCACATTCTTTCTGTCCATCCTTCCCTGACCATTGCACATTAGCCTCTGCCTTCAACACTATCCTGGAGTCACATGCAGCCTCCTGAAGGTCTCATCCAAAGGCCTCTTCTGTATCAGCACAGTTGGATGTTACAGACCCAGCCTCCTTTGCCATCCTCTCTTCCCTTAGCTTCCATGTTGCTGCCCAATGCTCATTCCAGCCACTTTTTCTCCTGCTTTCCCCCGTGCCTCTTTCACCAGTTCTTTACCTCCACACCCTATGAATTTAGATCTTCAGTTAAATTTTATCTTTGGCCGTCTTCTCTTTTCTCTTTCTCTCAGTCATTTAATTCACATCACTACTATGGTAAAGTACAAGTTCTAGGGAGATGACTCCAGAATTGAGTTTTCCGACTCATGCCTCTCCATCATCTCAGGCTTAGCATATTTGTGCCTGCCTCTTCTGCCTCCTTCTTGCCCCCAGGTCTGAAACCTCAGCATCAGTTTTGACGTTTTGTTGATCACTCACCACATCCTAGTCCATTTCTATAGCTTACTGATAACCTCTGCAATATTCTTCCCATTTCTCCCACCATTATTCAAACTGTCTGTTGCCCACTGCTGCCATCAGAGATCAAGACTTCATTACCTCTTATTTGGACTGAGCAAAGCAAATTTATTCCTCAAATCTATTCCTCACCTTATTCACCCACAACCATGCCCCAATCTAACTTTCTATCATTGTCTATATATTGTTCTCATAAAAATACCTACCTTAAGTTTTCAAAAAATCTAGTTTTAGTCTTATTAAAGCCCTCCCTTGCTTTTTATCTTTACCCTTTCACCAATGTTGTTCCCCATGGCTGGAGTGCCCTTTCTTCCTCCTTTAAATCTTAAACACCCCATATTAAATGCGAATCCCTCCTTGAAGCTTTTCTTAGTTTCCTCCCTTAAAATGCCAGCACTTCCTCCATTAACTCTCCCTGCACTTTATTTTTACCTTACTTATAGCACTTTTACTCTGGCTCATAATGTAATCAAAGAGATCATGTGTACAATATATGCAGAGAAATTCTGCTTTCTCTTTTTCTTTTTTCTTTTTTTTTGACAGAGTTTTGCTCTTGTTGCCTAGACTGGAGTGCAGTGGTGCTATCTCAGCTCACTGCAACCTCTGCCTCCCGGGTTCAAGCAATTCTCCTGCCTCAGCCTCCCAAGTAGCTGGGATTATAGGCTCCCACCACCACACCCAGCTAATTTGTATTTTTAGTAGAGATGGAGTTTCACCATGTTGTACAGGCTGGTCTTGAACTCCTAACTTCAAGTAATCTGCCCACCTCGGCCTCCCAAAGTGCTGGGATTAGAGGCGTGAGCCACCGCGCCTGGCCAAAATTCTGCTTTCTATCATTTCTGTCCTTGGGATTCTTTGGCCTAGATACAACATGCCAGCATCCAGTAGACAACTTTCAGGCTGCTGCTTTGCAACGGACATCTGCTGAGGATCCTCCACAGCTACCCCTCTCCTTCTGGTAATAGCACCTCTCTCTTACTTTAGGAATTATCTCTGCCCTACTTCATGTGTTTTTCTGTGGTGTTGTCAAAGCGCCCCCAGCATCTCCTAGCCAAAAAAGTGGGCACATTAGAATATCTGTCCCTGGATAACTTGAATGTTATACAAAGTAACAAAAGAAAAGTAAAAAAATATAGCTCACTGGTATCTCCTGAAGAGAATGAACTTAATTTCTGCCACAAAGGTCCCAGGTGCTGCCTAAATTCCTATTCTTTTCAAAGTTCTTTCTTTGATTCTGAGCCAGCCAATTTTTAACCAATACATTTCTTTCTTTGCTTAAATTAGCCAGCATTTTCTCTGTTGTTTACAACCCAAGAAGTCTGACTTATATACTATTGCATCCTCAAGTGTAATAAATTCTTATATAGCATGCGTCCAGATTTGCAGTCATGGTAAATATGTTCTTCTGTGCCCTGGTCTATTTTAGAGACTTGCATTGAAACAGGTTTTATTTATCTTTTATATCAAGTGGCATCTAGGTCAAGCTTGGAGTGGGACATACATTCCATAAGTGTTAGGAATTTAATGAACTTGAATGATTTTTCACGGAGCAGATCAGACAATAGATGTGGAAAGGTAAGAATTACAAATCAGAGTCAGTGAAAGTCTGAAACCGGGGGTAGAGACCTAGGGCTACAGCTATCAAGCATGGGAATCAGCAAACACACTCAGGTACCTGGCAGGGACCTGGCACTAGATCTACACCTACGTGAACAGGACAGAAGCCAGGGCATCTGACTCAGCTACAGTGCTGACAGAGACAGCTGTTTCTGTCCAAGTACATTTCTAAGGGTCATGGTTGTAACTTTTCACCGATTAGTCAGTAGTGAAGCTGAAGTATGGGCTGTCTTGTTTGGCAGGTGGGGCATACTGACTAGAGGTCAGAGATTGCTCTGAAGTCCAGCAGTTAACTACTGACTAGTTATTGAAAGCGTAATTCAGGGATCAAGATTAAGGGCTTTGGAAGGAGGTTGGTAAGAGGCAAAGGGGTGAAGAAACAGAAATTTACAAGCAGCAAGGATAACAATGCTGAACTAACATGCTGTTTGACCAGAGAAGTTCACCAATTTCTGTCTGAGTTTGATTTAATCCTGTAAGTATGAAGGAGGCTGGACCTACAGGTGGCCTCAGCTGTGAGCAAGAAAAGAGGAAGGGAGAGGCTGGGAGCAAGGCCGGGTCAAATGAGGGCTTCATTGTGGTGGTTCTTTTCTTGTTTCCTGAGGTCAGTTGTTTTAATTGACGTGTGAATAACTTTTGAAGTTAGTCTGTATTTTAAGGCCTATTTAGGGAGCATGTTATAGACTTAATACTAAGTGTTATTGTAACAGAAGTTTCTACTGAGAATAAAATATTTCTAAGACCCAGGCAAATGGTACATTTACATTAATTCATATTCTGAAGCAACCAGACTTCAAAACGTATCTTTTGTTTTATATATTTTGAGGCTATGTTGTTAGGTGCATACAAGTTTATAATTACTGTGTCTTACTGGCAAATTGTTCCATTTTTTATTAATTATGAGCTTTTTTCATCCCTTAAAATTATTTTTGCCTTAACATTCTTTTTTTTCAGTTGCTAATGTAGTTGTGGAACTTTCTTTTGATTCGTGACTCTTTGGTGTAATTTATTATGTTATCTTACTGTCAGCCTGTCTGTATCATTATGTTTTAAGCATGTATTTTATAAATAGCATGCAGCTGATTTTTAAAATTCCAAACTGTCATTCTCAATTGACATTTATCAACAAGTATGTATTTCATTTACACCGAATGTGACAACTGATATATATGAATTTATCTCCATCATCTTATTTTGTGCTTATATTCAGCTAGCTTAGTATATTTTTCTACCTTTCTAACTTAATTTTCATTGATTTTTAGATCATTTTGTTCCTCTACAGTTTGAAAGTTATTTTTATTTCCTTAGAATGCTACCCTTAATATTTGTACATGCATATATGATCAAAAATGTGTTTACCTTCTGGACAGAAAAATACAAAGATCTTAGAAAGTTCTAATTCTAGTAACTCTCCTCTGTCTTATATTATTGTCCAATATTTACTTTTTTATTTTAAAAATTTTGTTTTTAATTGACACATAAGTATCCTAACACTTAGGATACAGTGTGATGTTGCCATGTATGTATAGTATACACTGTGTAATAATCAGTAATCAAATCAAGGTATATAGCATATTCATCTCCTCGTACATTTAACATTCAAAATTTTCTCTTCTACCTATTTGGAAATTTACAAACTAATATTGTTAATTATTGTCAATCTACTGTGCAATAAAACACCAGAACTTATTTCTCCTATCTTACTGTAACTTTGTACCTGTGGACCAATTTTGCCCACTCCCTTCTTCCCTCCACCACTCCCCAACCTCTGGCAATCACTATTCTACTCTCTATTTCTAAGAGATCAACTTTTTTAGATTTCACAAAAAGTGGGGCATTTATCTTTCTGTGGCTGGCTTATTTTACTTAACATCGTTCAGGTTCATCCATGTTGCCACAAATAACAGAATTTCATTATTTTTATGGCTGAATAGTATTCCACTATATATACATACCACATTTTATTTGTTTATATGTTGATGGACACTTAGGTTGATTTAATATCCTGACTATGGTAAATAGTTCTGTAGTAAACATGGCAGTGCAGCTATCTTTTTGATATACAGATTTTGTTTCCTTTAAATATATACCCAGTAGTGAGGTTGCTGAATCGTACAGTAGTTCTATTTTTAGTTTTTTAAGAAACCTCCGTATAGTGTTACATAATGGCTGTACTAATTCACTTTCGACTGACGGTGTATAAGAGTTCTCTTTCTCCACATCCACATCAGCACTTGTTATTTTTTTGCCTTTTTGGTAATAGCCATTCTAATTAGAGTGCAATGATATCTCGTTGTGGTTTTGATTTGCATTACCTTAATGATTAGTGATATTGAGCATTTTTTTTACATACCTGTTGGCCATTTGTACATCATCTTTTAAGAAATGTCATTTCAGTTCTTTTGCCTATATTTAGATTATTTGTTTTTATTCCTATTGAGTTGTTTGGATTTCTTATATATTCTGGTTATTAGCCCCTTTTGAAATGCATAGGCTGTAAATATTTTCTCTCATTCTGTAGATTGTTTCCTTGCTTGGCTGATTGTTTCCTTTGCTGTGCAGAAACTTTTTAGTTTGATGTACTGCAATTTGTCTACTTTTGCTTTTGTTGCTTATGCTTTTGAAGTCTTATCCAAAAACTCCTTGCCTGTACCAATGTCGTGAAGCATTTCGTTATGCTTTCTTCTAGTAGTTTTATAATTTTTGATCTTACATTTAAGCCTTTAATCCATTTTGAGGGTTTTCTTTATGTGGTGACAGGTAAGGATCTAGTGTTTTTCTTCTGCATGTAGATATCCAATTTTCTTGGCATTACTTATTGGAGAGATTATTCTTTCTCTAATTTGCGTTTTTAACACTTTTGTTGAAAATAAGTTGGATATAAGTGTGTGGATTTATTTCTATGTTCTCTTTTCTGTTCCATGGGGCTATATGTCTATTTTTGTGTCAATACTATGCTGTTTTTTTTTTTTTTTTTTTTTTTTTTTTTTTTTTTTTTTTGGTTACAATAGATTTATAGTATATTTTGAAGTCAGGTAATGTGATGCCTCAAAAGAACTGTCATGGATCACGAGGTCAGGAAATCAAGACAATTCTGGCTAACATGGTGAAACCCCGTCTCTACTAAAAACACAAAAAATCAGCTGGGCGTGGTGGCGGGCGCCTGTAGTCCCAGCTACTCTGGAGGCTGAGGCAGGAGAATGGTGTGAACCCAGGAGGTGGTGCTTGCAGTGAGCCGAGATCGTGCAACTGTATTCCAGCCTGGGCGACAGAGCGAGACTCCGGAGGAGGGGGAGGGGGAGGGGGAGGGGGAGGGGGAGGGAAGAAGAAGAAGAAAAAGTAAGGTTTTGTTCTTTTTGTTCAAATTGCTTTGGCTATTTGGGTACTTCTGTGGTCTCACACAAATTCTAGAGTGGTTTTTTCTATTTCTGTGAAGAATGTCATTGATATTTTTGATAGCAATTGCATTGCATCTATAGATGACCTTGTGCAGTATGGACATTTTAACAATATTATTTCTTCCAATCCTTTAACACAGGATATCTTTTCATTTATTTGTGTCCTCTTCAATTTCTTTTACCGATGTTTTATGCTTTTCCTCATAGAGATATTTCACTTTTTGGTTAAATTTATTCCTAGGTATCTTACATTTTTTCATAGCTACTGTAGATGAGATTGCTTTCTCTTTTGGACACTTTGCTATTGGTGTATGGAAATACTACTGATTTCCATATGTTGATTTTGTATCCTGAAACAACTGAATTTGTTTATTGGTGCTAACAGTTCTTTTAATGGAATCTAAATGGTGTATATTTATTGTAATTCTTAAACAAGTGATTAGAAACAGCAGAAAATTCGTTATTTAAATAAATACAAGTTGAACATTGACATAATAATTCTGTACTTTTTCTTATATACTTTCCATTTTATACTTTTTTTTATTATGCCAGATGGGAGGAATTCACCCAGACTTTCTCTCTTTGCAAATGTTCTTTCTGTTACCTGACCATAATTGGTAAATAACAAATGAAACTCAGTCAAATTGTGTATTTGATTTATTAGTCCAGGTGGCTTCTTTTTAAAGGAAAATAGACATGTTGTCAGTGATCTATGGGGGTAAAAAGCACATTTCAGTGGTTACTTTAAGGTTCACTCTCTTCTTTTCTCCTTCCTGCCCTCCTCTTCCTTGCTTCCTTCCTTTTTTCCTTCCTTTCTTCCCCACTCCCTCTTTCTCTCTCTCTCTCTCTTTTGGTTGTCTTTGATTGTAGATGTGGTTTACCTTTTGTTTAAAAATACAAAACAATAAACCCTTGTGCATGTTGGGCTGGTTGATTTTCCATTTTACTCTTTAATTTGGTAAAACTACTTTAAATCTACTACAATACTTAGTATTCTAACTGCTACAAAGAAGAATATAGCAATGAAATGTTCAGATAAAAGTTCAGGAAAATGGAAAAGATATCACAAAGTATGCCAATTATACAGGAAGTGTGTCATATGGTAATTGAGTGAGGAGACCCTGCTCTCTTATTCTCTATATTTATTCCATTACTGAGACTCCATCACATAACCTCATAAATCCATTTTTGACTCGTTTTTCCCTTTTTATGTCCATGATCAGTATCTTGCTTAAGATCATCATCATTTCTCTTCTGGATCCACATTTGCCGCCTTTTCACCTCCTCTCACATTGTCATCAGTGTGACCTGACCCAAAACACACCTGACCAAGTCTCACCCCTGCCTAAAATCTCTTGTGACCTTAGCCATTTTTATATATTGAATATTTGTCACATAGTGATTGCTAAATGTGTGTTTTTAAAAATGAGACAAAGAAGAGAAAGGAAAATGAGAAACAATGGAAACATCAGTATATTTATTCATTTGATAAATATTTAAACTCTCACTATGTGCCAGGCACTGGGCTTGGTGTTCACAGTTGTGAATAAAACATACCAGGCTCCTGTCTGCAAAGAGTTTTCAGTGTCATTAATTCAGCCCACATAATTAAATAGCTAAAATTTTACCCGGCATTTACTATTTATCAGGTATTATGCTAAGTCCTTTACTGAAAGGATCTCATTTAGTCTTCACAACCATGCCAACGAACTTGGCACTCTTAATTATTCTCATTTTATTCAAGAGAAAATGGAGGTTTGTCAAAGTTAAGACTAATAAGAGATGGAGCCAGGATGAGAAGCTAGATTGACTTCAGAGCTCTTTCCTAATTGAATCTTCAACGTACAGCCATTATCCTGTTAGGGAAACAGACCAACCATTCCTGAAGTGATGGAGTAACAACATAAAGCAGAGGTATCACCAAATAGCTAGCTGCATAGAACTGTCCAGAGTCAGCCATGACCACCACCTGCACTGGACTTTTGGAGGACTCCAAACTCCTGGTACATAGTAATAGGGTGATTCATTTCTCTGCCCCTCAGCTCTCTGCCTAAAGCATGTTGACAAAATTTGTTCTCATTCTAGGATTTTCAGATCAGGAATTTATCCCACTACCTATTTTCTATGCTTTTAAAAAATCATTTTAGTTTCTGGTCTTAAAAGCCTCATTATATTTGTTGTAAGTTTGTACTCTTCAAAAGTAACACTATGATCTTTAATATTTTCACGGTTTTTAAAATGTTTTAATAGTCATTATTCATCATTTTTACTTACTGTTAATGAAAGTTTTTTAATAATCTTTTAATTAAACTTTTAAAGGTATTTTGACTTTCTACTTTTCCATTTTTCCGTGTTTATTTTCACTCTCTTCAACTATCCCTAACTTCACTTAATTGTGTTCTCTTAATTGAGGTAACCGATTAAATCTGGTTAAATTGTGTGCCTTTGTAAGACTTGTAATATCAACTGTTGCATAAATAAGGAGGCATGAGTTCTGGGACCATGAGTCCCAGAACATGCTTTGGGAGATGGTTTATGGTGAGCCAATTCAGAAGGCAGAGAGCAGTGCAGGCTGGCC